>NC_090847.1:9415000-9597500 GCF_024217435.2 Syngnathus scovelli | reverse complement strand
ATAGCCGAACAAAAGTACTTACTTCTGTTGCAGCATTCAGAGCTTCAGACATGAGTGTCTTGTACAATTTGTGGGTAAAGTCATTTGATTCAGTATGCTTGAAACATCGGCAACTTAGTACATCAAACCAAAAATTGGCCTTACACACATTTCATTTCCATTCATAGTATGTCATGTATATTTTCAACAAACGCCCTATAAGATCTTATGAAAAGGTTTGACACTCACACTGAGCAAGTATGCCTGACAGCGCAGTCTTGAATTTGTCTTTGGCTTCCTCCATCTCTTTCTCGTGTTGACTCTTCTCCGTCATCAGACGACGAATGTGGCTGTTGGATGACTGGATCATGGAGTAGAAGTTGTTGGCGTTACGGCGGTTGACCTCGCCGCGCTCCAGCCATGTCAGCAGCACGCGCACCGCCTCTGCAAACTTGCCGTCGTCTAGTTAAAAAAGGCAGTCGCGTGTGAGCAAGAGACTGTTGCTAGGGAGAGGCTTAACCAACTTGTTTGCTGCCTACAGAAAGCCATCACACCTCTGCTATCTGTGACATAAAAATGAATGTTCTTAAAACCTATAGTGTAGGTCCTACACCATTACACCATAGTAAAAAAAGGACACAACATATCAGCAGTCGATACAAAGAACACTATGCCAACCGACAAAAATGTTGGGAGGTTCTAGGGCTGCTTTCTGCTTTCAGGCCTGGATGACTTTCTGTGATTAATGGAACAATGAATTACGTGGTCATTCTACCCGTGAAAATCCAGGAAGAGACAGCGAGGAAGCGACTCATCACTTGATATCGCAAATGCTTGATTTCAACTGGTTCAGGGGGCAATTACTTTTTCACAGAGAGAGCCAGACAGATTCACAGTACTATATTTATGCTATCTAAAATTAATACAGAATCACATTTAATTAAAAAAAAAAAAACAAAAAAAAAACAGACAATGGATTTTGGGGAATTAACAAGGGCCCAAGTGGGCATGCTAACCTTTCAAATCAATATTTTTTCTCTTACTTTGATACAGAACAAAACATCCCTGAGGGTTTGAAAAGCGGTGTCAGGAAATATGAAACAAACCCATAGGGGTGACCTCAGATACCTCAAAGTTATTGTGCTTAAAAAATAAATCAATAGGGTTCTTGGCTCTGATATAGGCCTGCAAGTTTGATGGAACTTGCAGTGTCAATGAGAAGAGCGAAGGGAGGCCTTGCGGAAAAGATGAAAAATGAAACAAAAAACACAGGTGACTGAGTGGAAGGCCGGCCTATGGGATGAAAGGAAAAACACAAGCATACACGTGACAAATGGCCTTACACATAGAAGGAGGGGAGAAAAAGGTCATTTATAGACTGTCAGCTTGTAAAGTGCATCTGTGAGCTTGTTGCCATCAATAGCAAGGTTTGTTCTTTGGGAAGACAGGAAAAAGGGATTCGCTGCTGCTCAGTTTCAGGGAAAGCTTCATTTCACAAGAGCCAGTGCCAAGCGATTAAAAATAAATCATTGGCATTGGCCAAGAGAGGAGAGCCAAGAAAGACACAATGATGGAGAGCGGCTTTCAAGTGAAAGGGTGTTGTTCTGTTATCAGGTAGCCCGAGACTGAAAGAGAGCTGGAAGTGTCTGCCCTCATTAGGGAAACAAGTTTGTTCAGGCAGAAACACAGAGAAGACACTTCAGGAGTGTGGAGCAGAAGAGACAGGCTTGGAAATGGCTCGCTTTAGTCAGTGATCAAACTTGATGGATTTAACTTGTTACTGTTCAAGATTGGAACCTCCAAAGGGGAACGACTCAAAAAAATGGGCCACGATTTAGAGTCCATTCAGGTGAATGTGAATGGTTGACTCTGAACACAGCCATCGCCTTTTAAGAGTGTGTCAAGGTGGATGGAATCGTCATCAGT
This sequence comes from Syngnathus scovelli, assembly GCF_024217435.2. NCBI lineage: Eukaryota > Metazoa > Chordata > Actinopteri > Syngnathiformes > Syngnathidae > Syngnathus > Syngnathus scovelli. The sequence goes on along the minus strand of NC_090847.1, from coordinate 9,595,595 downwards.
TCCAAACACCAGTCAGAATTAGCACAAAACCTGATGGCTTCTGCTAGAAAGAAAGTAAAGTCAGCAAAAGGCTGACTCAGCATGTGTAATATATTGTAACATTATAAATTTACTTCATTTGAGGTTAATTTGAGGCTCTTTAAATGGTGGCAGTTTTGTGCTGACTCGAGGGATGGCTGGTTAAATTGGAACACTTTCAAATGGTCCACTTAAAGTGGGTGTGCTAACTTGTGCAACTGCATTATCTCAGTTGTTTCCTCCCTCTTTCAAAGAGGGATATCGCTAAATTGAGTCGTGCAAGTTACAAGTCACAGTAAAATTTGAATCTTTGTCAATGTACAAAGATGTCAGAAACAATTTTGAAATGATTTATCTTGGTCTCATTTTTTTTACATCACAAAAACATGTAATTTGAACAGGGCTGTGTAGCCTTCATGACCACTGTATGTATACCTGTATTGCAATGTCTAATTAAATACTGCCTGTCTCAGAATATTCGGTATGAAGTATTCGGGCCACACAAAAAAAAAAAAACGAAAATAAAATAAAATTAATAGCACTAGAAAAATTTAATCATTAGGAAGCGGGTACACAAATAGTTTGGAATACTATGCTAATACTATGCTAATACTATGCAATGATGATTGACAATATTTTGCAATCTCATGAGAATTAATTGGCATTTTATCTTGAGAATAAAAAGGGAGGCAGAATACTAAGCAAATAACGTCACATTATGTGATTAAGTAAGCTCTGATTTCTTCATAAAAAAATGTGCAATTTCGTAATTATAAGTTAATTTAAATTTTTTATGAGGCATTACTTTCTTTAAAGCATGCATTTTTTGATACAAGGAAATGTAATTCAAGAAAGTGGGCCTGAGGAAAAGTTAATTTTTTTGCTCGATTGATTTACTTTCATTTGAATTTTTTAATAACCTTAGTATATAAGAAAAAATAATCTGCGGAGGGTAATGGGTAAATTTCTGAGAATAAAGTTATACTTTCAGAATTTTTTTTTTTTTTACGAATACTACAGGAATGAAGTTGTTACTGTATATTGTATTGTTTAGATATCTGTCGCTTTTGAAGCACAAACTTCTGTACAAATTATGATCACAGGAATATGAAGTCATACTTTTTCAGAGGACAACATCAGACTACTTTTATTCTTGTATGTCGGTTAAAAGTATACTTAACATTATTTTCTGTGGGAAAAGTTGTTTTGAAATTAGCACAACTCTGAAGTCAACCAGCATCCTGACACTGATTGGGTTTAATGTTGGAGGCTCCACAGCTTTTTTTATTTTATATTACACAATACAAACCTTTAATCTTGTCGCCCAGCTGGCTGCACTCGTGCTCTGAGAAGTGCACGATGGGGGGAGGCGAGGGCGGCCGTAGCCGGTCTTCCTCCATCTTGCGCCGGTGCCGCTCTTCTCTGGCCATCATGCGCTGGCGACACTCCCACTCGTAGAGGTCATCCCGGGCCTGGGCAAAGTCCACGTGGAGGCGGCCTGTGTCTTTTTTGTCCGTGCTGGAACCCAGACGGATCCGATAACCTTGAGAGACAACAGACGAGACCTCAGCAACTCAAAATACAATGCTGTGGGTAATATGAAGGACCAACAATCTGATGTAATTCCCCGCAGTGTTTTAGCGCAGTGGTGCCAATAGCTGTCAACTATTGAGATGTTTACAAAAATGCACATTAAGGTTTGGAGCAGATATTTGACAGTAAAAAGCAACATTGCTGAGCAAGGGTGTCAAAAAGCGAAAGAGAGTGAAAGAAAGTGCCGCAGTCACGGTTGCTTGGATGGCGACGAAGACTTTTTGACAGCTGTCGAATTTTTATAGCCCATTCACATGAAAGAGAGACATCATTTTCGCAATGCTGCCTTCAGACTTGTATGTATACCGCAATTTATAAATACACATATTTCGGGAAACCGCACAGCTCCTCATTGTAGGAATATCATTCCGCTGAGTCGAAGGATGAAACTGGAGACATGAAAGATGAAGAGACTCAGTCCATATTTTGCGCACCTTCCTCCTCACCCAATACAGCTCAGATTATCGTCCACAAATTGCGTTAGGGACATTTGAGACTATTGATTCTTACTGTCAGCCACCATCTTTGTTGCTTGTTGGCTACCTTTATTTCAGAGCTTGTAGAGACTTAATAAGAAACACAGCAGATTGTATAGATGAGTATAAAGTGTATAAAGAAAGTATTTATACAAGGGGTGTATGGGAGGTATACAGCTTGTGTACAGTATAAAGGGTGAACATGCAGTGCAGCACGGGTCACCGACCTTTTTGAAACTGAGAGCTACTTCTTAGATACTGAAGAATGTGAATTGCAACCACGTACTTGTGAAGTAACAAATTTGCTAGCTAAACGACCACTTCTATAGCATTCCTAGAAAATCACATCGCAAATTACCTGCATCGCAGGTAAACTATATTTATAAAAGGTACGATGGCTACTCATGTGGTCTTTGGGGACGATCTGGTGCCTTTGGGTACCATGTTGTTGACCCCTGCAGTATAGTAAATAGTGGGTGCACATGTGCCATCCCTAGGATAGAAGCTTATAGTTCAATTTACTATGTCCTTTTCTGCCCAGAGATGTTCCCATGCAATGTATGAGGTAAATACACCTGTCTGTGAGCATCTACGAAATTATCAACATCTGGTCTAACCCACCTCTTTGCAGATTTACACCACTTGTAGCTCCAGATTTGCGCTAGTCACAAGAACATAAGCCCATGTTGAAGGTGATTATAAATTACAGAAGGTGTTGTATAGCGACGAATAGAAGAGTAAACAATACATGCGTGGTGCATAAAGTTGACATTTTACATGGGGTACACAGTGTGTGTAGGTACAGTGGCGTATAGGGGATATACCGTATTTTCCGGACTATAAGTCGCTCCGGAGTATAAGTCGCACCAGCCATAAAATGCCCCAAAAAGTGAAAAAAAACATATATAAGTCGCTCCGGAGTATAAGTCGCATTTTGGGGGCAATTTATTCGACAAAATCCCACACCAAAAACAGTCATGAACGAGCAACAACAGACTAAACGATAGCAACAACAGGCTAAACGATAGGTATGCTAACGTGACAAACACAAACAAAGAGCTGAGAACGGGCCTGACGTAACATATAGAGTGATTAAGGACACCTATTACATGAATAACATGTTTATAAAACCATCAGTGTCACTCCAATTCATTAAATAGCAACAACAGGCTAAACGATAGGTATGCTAACGTGACAAACTCAAAGAGCTGAGAACGGGCCTGACATAACATATAGAGTGATTAAGGACAACTATTACATGAATAACATGTTTATAAAACCATCGGTGTCACTCCAATTCATTAAATAGCAACAACAGGCTAAACGATAGGTATGCTAACGTGACAAACACAAACAAAGAGCTGAGAACGGGCCTGACGTAACATATAGAGTGATTAAAGACAACTATTACATGAATAACATGTTTATAAAACCATCGGTGTCACTCCAATTCATTAAATCCATCGATCGTTCTTTGTCAACAATGGGTGCGCACGGCTGAGGGCGCTTGCGCTTCAAAATATTCCACAGGCTCATATAACGATAGATAAACTATATTTTAAATAACTATAATACAAGCCAATAATATTATCAAACCATCCGTGCACTTTAATTCCATTAAATCCATCGATCAAATTCCTCGTCCTTTGTCAACATCGCCGCGCGTGCGCCCTGACGTCAGCCTCGTCTTTATTCCACAGATCTACTATATAACTATATTGTAGCGTTAACAAAGTACAAGGATAGACGTAGGTTTGGTAAACGGCTCTTTATTAAACAAAACAAACTTCCAAGCGTGTGGCGGCGTGGACTTCCAGACAGACCGGGCGTGCGTAATGGCCATGTCCGAGCCCCGCGCACCGTTCGCGGACAGCCACTCGGCCGAGCGTCGGCCCCCGACTCAGTAGAGACCGGGCGTGCGTAAAAGCCATAATAGTTTTTCAAACCTTCTATGTCACTCCAAATCCTTAATTCCTTCAAACTCTTTGTCCTCCGTGTCACTTAGAAATGATCACCGCTAATGATGGTAGTCCTTGTGTGGGCACGTTTGTATGTAAACAACCGGCGCGCCGCGCTACTGACGTCACTTGAAATAGTAATCCATTGGTACATCACGGTTCTCCAAACTTTCTTTCTGCTGCTCGATTACTGTTTTCAGCTGCATATTTTACAACTTGAAGTTTGTAACCTGCAAAATATGAGTTTCTTTTTGGTGCCATTTTTCTTAAGCCCACCCAGTTGATGAGTCACGGCCAACGGTAAAATTTAGAGCGCCCTCATCCAGTTTCGTCTGAAAATATAATTTTTTTTGGTTGTTTTATCAAAGTCAAAGTCTGCTTTATCGTCGATATATTTTTTTATATACTAAGACACACAAAGAGATTGAAATTACATTTCCACTATCCCTCGGTGAGATAGTACACATATGCATACAAGCAACACAAAAAAAACCAAGAAGGCACTAACAATGAATAAATAAGAGTATTGAATAAATGATAAATAAACAAATAATAAAAAATAATAATAATAAATATAAGAGGAGCAAAAATGGAGCAAGTGTACATACAGCAGACAGTGGACTTGGATATGGTGCTTTAAAGTGTTAATTGCTTTATTTGATGTTTTCTCTATTTTTTATGTTTTGAATATGTTCAAGATAAAGAAATAAAAGCATGTGAAGTGATCAACTATACTAAAAATAACATGGGAAGTGGTCAACTATACTTGTAAGTGATGTCTTAATGATCAAGTAAAAATTTGTGAAAAAAAACCATATATAAGTCGCTCCTGAGTATAAGTCGCCCCCCCACCCAAACTATGAAAAAAACCGCGACTTATAGTCCGGAAATTACGGTAGTTTGTGAACAGAGGATATATAAAAGGCATACTGTGGATAGAGTGCTGAAGGTGTACGGAGAGTGCATACAGTGATGTAAAGAATGTACGGAGGGTGTATGAAGACATCACAGAGCCTGTTCAAACTGTATACAGAGGGCGTACAGAGCTACGTATCGCATAATGGTAAACAAAAGGTGTAAATATACAAGGTTGTATAAGTGTATACAGAGTGTTGAGTGGGCGTGTGTACAGAGTATATAGAGAGAGATCCAGTGCAGTACAATATGGGATAAAACATCCAGAGAATTGGAGAGGATAAGGAGGTATCAACAGACCGCCTGTGGTTCTTAACAATGACATGATATTAGTGATGACGTTAACTCTGGACATTAATTATTCATTTACATTCAGTTTTCCCTCATGGTGACTCATGAATTTAGAAGTCCTTTTCATGAGCAAATTCTTGTTGAAATGGTTCAGAGTATATTTTCATCCGGGTGCGCTCCAATAATACACTGCGATGGTGTCCAGTGTGTATGACTCACTCAATTCACATCACTAGAGACAGTAGAAGTGGCAGTGCCAGTGGTTTGTAATTGGGCAGGGATTGCGCAAACAGGAAAAGAAATGAGCTCGAGGTCGGGGGCTTAAAGATAGGTCTGATGTGCAATATAGCAGTACTTCAATATTTCATGTCGGGAGATCTCAGTGTTCAGGCTGCAGTGTATGTGCAGTGTGCGCACACTACTGTCTAATACTACATGAACTGGATCTCAACTTGACACACACAACAACCATAGTCAAAGTCACATGACCACACCCATAAGGAAGCTTCAGGCTGTTTGCTGCCACTATCAGTTGAAGTTTACGGTTTGGGTAAATATAAAACAAAGCAAATGCAAATTAGACGTGTATTTTAAATAACCAGATAGCGTGACATGAAATAAGTCTCTTTAGCATAATGCCAACAAGAAATGCAAAAGACCATGGAAAAGACCATAGAAGGATTTCCGAACAGAACCGTGTTGCAGTGATATAGTTGTTTAAGCAACAAATATTTTAACACAAACGCTGAAGCAACACAAGTTGACAGAATATCTAGCAATACTCAAAGCCATGTATTTTTTATCCTCTGATAAAAACGACTAATATTATTGCAGCTTATAGTAATTTCATGTAAATGTGCAATTCTTATTGGGGTTTTTTATCTGCACTATCCTACCACTTGTGGTCGGTGGCTAAAAAAGTAGTATTTGGCATAAAGGAATATGTTTGAGTGCTATATCCAGATTCTTCTAAGATATTTGGATTATAAAGAGGAACCAATTTCAGCCAGGCTTGTTAGCGGAAGGTAAAGGAAATATTAGCAAGGCGTGAATTCCTCTTTTTTTGCTGTTTGGTGTTCGCTGTGAATAGGTTTACTCACTTACTGTGAGGTGGTTTACAGTGGTGGTAATGCTAGTAATCAGAAAATCCAGACAACTTCACCATCTGCATTAATTACATCAACGTTCTTTTCACGATCCAAAGCAAGCTAAAGTGCTGAAAAATGACGATCCCTTGGCTGACGTGTTATTAATCATTTCAACTTCCTTGCGCCAACGCTCGATGAATCACACGTCAATAGTTTTGGAAGACAGATGGTGTGGGATACTACAATACCCATGAGTCTCGGCTCGCGTTGCTGTGCAGAGGCAGGTGTGAATCAGCATTGCGGCAAATAGGCTCTTTATGTCCCAGCTGGTAAATTTAGGATCTGCAGCCACGATAAGTCATGTGTGGTGTCATCCTTGCTGAATGAATCAGACGTTGATCCACAATCTCGGACGATTCTTGCGAGTTGCTCATCATCGAGTCAACGACCTTGACAACACCGGGTGCCAATTAGAAGTAGTTTATTAGACAGGAGGCCTTTATTTGTCTACTTATTTCCATCTATCCACCCATGGATTGTTCTCAATCATTCAGGTTTACATTCACATCAATGGAAAATTGATGGTACGTGAAGAAATGATCTACAAACTATGCTAGTTCAAGAGATTGACTATATATGCAATCAAACATTGGGTTTCTTTTCAAACATTTATTCTGACGCAATTTGTATTTAATTTATATGTGCAATCAATTTGAATAATTAATTAAGCACTTGAAAATTGTTAAATCATGGATATTTTGTTTTCATCCAGCAGTATCTAGATTATTTTCAGGCAGTATTTGAGAATATTTATGTAACTACAGGTAACTTTTAGGAAATATTCTAAAAGCATTTAGGTAACTTTTTGGGTCCATTCTTGTAGATTTATTAATGCTTATCTCTTTGAAGTACTCATACATACAGAAAGTAAAAGCACCAATTTTCACTCTTGATAGAGGCATTAGTTCACCAATAAATTACATTTGGCAATTAGTGGAGAAGATCAACCCGCGGATGTGACCAAACACGTGTGCCTTAGTAAAGATCTATGCACCATGCAGCTTAAGTAATGCACCCCATTGTGGGTCAATACCTGATCAACCATTGTGATTAACCATCAATCAATCAAATAGAAACACATTGATAATGATATCAGTGCAATTGTTGATATATTAGTACCAATAGATCACAGAAAGATGAATGAATGCAAGATTCATCCGTCAACTGATTGCATTACTCATGTGTCAACAAAAATAGTTGGATCAGTTTTGAGGAAACTATGATGTTCACACTTGAAGCCATCATTATGGATTTTTAAAAGGTCAGGAAATGTAACGTTTCCATCAATCAATGGCGGAAAAAAACTGCCGCCAACAATAATGGCAAGGCTGACAAATGTTCCTTACCAGACAGGAAAAGGGCTTTGTCCACCGTGAACTCCTCTGCGAATCGAATATGGCAGAAGTTCTTCTTGCTTTTTCGAATGGCCGTGATATCGCCGCACTGTCCGAACACCTCCATGATGAGCTGTTCGTTGGCATTCTCAGGCAGGCCGCCGACAAACACCGTTTTACAACCAGGAGGACGCTCTCTAGTTGCTGGAGGCGGGAGATCTGTTGGTTGTAAAAGAAAGGCTGGACTGACAACTGGAGATGGGAATAGTAAACAATCAATTTTCCCCCTTTCACAGGAGTACAAACCAATTAATCATTTATTCCGAGCAAGAACATTGCGTGAAGATTAAACTGTTGAGACAACTTTGGCAGGCAATAAAATCCAAGTCACAACAGTATTTTACTATTGAAAGCAGGGAAGGGAGCAGTAGCGACAATTGAAAAATACTAAATAATTTAATACTTTGTGCTTGAAACACCAACATCTGAATAATGTCTCTTCTATCGGGCTCAATAAAAAGATGTTCGAAAGCTGCAATACATCAAACTGAAGAGGGGAAAAAAGTGATAGCCTACATTGTAATTCAAAAGCACAACAAAAATCCATTAAGGCGTTCAAGGAAAAGAGGAAACAAAAACAGCAAATACCAAAGAAAACAATCTAAATTATCCAGTTCTTGTCACATATTGCCATCAAAAGCCAAAGACATGAATAGTTATGACTTGGGAGCAATGGCTTCTTGAGTGTATTTGTAAGATTAATGCAACGAGTTAAACATCCCATGCATGAAAATGAACCACGTTTAAAGCCCGTCCGCACGGCAGCAATCACTTATCCAAAGCAGACGAGTGTTGACGGATCTCCACTCCGACAAATCAGCCACAGTCGATGTGATTGGAGGAGTGGACAACGGGAGAATCGTTTAATCAAAGGCACGTCAAGGATGCTTTTCGCTCTCTCGCGAAAGCTTTGCTGGCTTTCAGACAACCGGATTTGAATACTTTTTAAAGAACAACAACCCCTAATTGCATTCGAGGGTGTTCCTTCATTTGCATCATTGTCGCCAGAGACAAAACTTATTTTAAAGGCTTTAAATTTGATATTCGGTAGGTTTTACTCTCATTGATGGATTGAAATTTTGACAAAAATTAGGTAATGGCCTTTTCCCACTGCATGGTACCTAGTCAGCTTGACACATTCATTATTATTGCTTTTCCATCAGCAAAATCGAGTACTGTTAGTCTGTCGATATGTTGCTGCACCATTTGTGTGCAAATATTAAAGGCTGACAACACAATGACAAGGAAGTGTGGTTGTTTGTAATGGACAACATGCAACTCTCTGTTTGATGTTCAGTTTGACAGATTTGGACTAACTCATATACAGATGACTTTTTATATTATGAAAATTAGGTCAAACGGGGAGGCAAAGGGATCTGCATGTGTTGGGCCAGACTGTGAAAAGGTAAGATGAAAGTCAGGAGAAAGTAGGTAATGCACAGCGACGGTGAGGTTATTCACAGCGAGGAGATGGAGGAGGAAAATGAACCTTCAAGGAGGGGGGGGGGGGGGGGGGGGGGGGCGCAGGTTTTAACACTCAGCTAAAGGTCAGTCAGAGGGGACGCTGTGCGAGCAGTTAAGACAAAGGAGGGCTGATGGAAACCATATGCAATGCTGTTCCATGGACACTAAGCACCTGCACGTAGTTTGTTTCATTACTGCGTTTCTTGTGCTACGAGTCATTTTTGAAATGATACGATACCAAAATACTGTCGGAAATTCTTCATGTCACAATTAAGGAGGAACGATGCAGTCAAAGCAAAGTGCTGCACTCATTTCATGCTCTGTTTATTTTCCTCATTTTGTTTTGTGCACGCATAAAACCCTCTCCACGACGTACATTTAACACATTTACGCCACGGATTTCCTCCTTTTCTGAGATTCGGTTGCTCAACAGTAATTGTGCTTCCACACAAAGGGGAAAAATATCAAGTGTATTAAGTATCAAGTTTGGCAATATACAAGCATACCGATACCGTTCAGATAATAGTACGCAAATAGAGGCTATTTTTTGATGAAAATTGTGTGCGTATCTCGTAATGTACATAAACAGTGATATCGCAATTTTGTTTTACAATTGTGATGAAAATGTGTTTTATGTAATAAGATGTTAAAACACAAAAACAAACTTGTTGGACTTCTCCACTCAAATATAACACTTTACAGATGACCAACTATTGATTACTGACATTTTAACACCTCAAACCATGGACTGGATGCAGGCTGGACATCTCTGTTTGCCAGCCGAGGTGAGGTCATCATTCATTTTAAAGAGCAGAATTTGCATTCGGGCATTGTGGTGTCATGTCATGTCTGTGTTTGCGCCTTAAAGTATCTCCACACAGCTGCCATGGCTGCTACTCCAGGGAGGTAAAAGCATATCGGTGTTGTAGTATCAGAGCATTTTTACGCGCGTTGTAGTATCAGCGCCAATACCGACACTGGTATTGGTCCAAACACAATTATTTTATTATATGTCATAGGTCATTTCAGCTGCCATGCTGAATTGAAGCAAGAGTATCTATATCTATAATCTTGGCAAAAAAATACAAGCGGATTTTTCCTGATTGGAGGTAATTTATCTTGATTAGTGCAATCCATTCCGCCAAATTGGAAAATTAAACCCGAACATGTCTTGGACAGGTGGTGTCATTCTATCCCATACAAATATTTGAGAGGTATTATACGACAGGTCAACATTATACCATGGACCCAATTCCCAGTCCTTAAGGTTACATTCCCCAGACACCCAGAATTCTTGCTTTTCAATCTTAGGTAGGATGTTAAACCCATCCGGAATTTCTAGGAGGATTCCAGGACACATTTCTCCTGATACATTCCAACCGGCTCAATTAAATGTTAAAGAGGTGCCATTCGCTCACAAGGATGTCCCAAGATGAACTCAGACTCTGATGCGACCCTCAATCATGAGCTCTAAGAGCACAGAGATGAGAAACCGGCAATGACTTACAACAAAAGGTCTGCAGATCCAATTGAACCGCCGGACGCTGCGATATGCATTTAAAGTACGAATCTATGGAACTCAAACAATCCAACCACGAGCTGTATATCAAGACTGTTACAGTTTATTATCGTCAATATATTACTCCTGCTGATTTGAGTGGGGTATTTGCATATTCACAAGGGTTCTGCTTTGCAAATATCTCATTGATATTCAAGGAGAAAGGAATTCTGCAGTCCCACCTTGAAATAAATGCTTGTAATAACGAAGGGAGATTTGCTGCAGTTTGCCAAGGTGACTCCAGATCATCTAGTTTAACGATTTGTGATATTTGCGGCCCAGCCTGCTAGAGCTACTTTTGGAACTTCTTGTAGCGAGGAAGAAATTCTTGCTGTTATATTTTGGTGAGGAGGTGTATAAAGGTGAAACCTTCATAAAAATGATCAGTATGCAGAAAGATAAAAATCAAGAACTGATGCAAACTGGATGAAAGAAGTGGCGTAATTTCCCGGAGCATGAAAATGGAAAAAACATTGCGGTGTGAAAACAGGACAAATTCTACCACCAACTGTTGTTACAGATGGCGTTGTCTCCACATCAAGTAAGCTACAGCCCAGGGATTCCATTTACAACATTCAGGATACCACACTATAATTCAGCTGTGAGGCTGTTTACGTGCCTTGATAGGTGCTGCTGTTTTGAGAAACAACAGCGTTCAAATGGCCTTAGCAATGTTTTAATCACTTGTTAGAAATTGTAACTTAGAATTATAAAATGCATTCTCTGTTAATTTAGGGAATATTTTGTTTCAGTGTGAGGATGATAAAATAGACCTTGTCCACCCCCCAATATTGTATTATCATTCTGTATTAGCACAGTAGGGGTGTAACAAAACCAACTTGAATTGGGAATTCAGTTATTATTTATTTGAACCATGAGTTTAATTGAACCATCCGTGCTGCCGAAGAGTTAAAGTGAAAGCAAAAACTTGTCTTTTTTGACGCAAATCAAGTCTATCATCTGTTTCTCTAGATGTCGGCTTCTTGGTCGGCTCACCGGGAGATTAAGTGCTTTACGTGACATATTGTGAGATGTGATGAGAGCCGGGGACAGACGGCGAGAGGAAAAATAGAAAATGGGACCTGAAAAAAAAAGTCCATAATCAGTGATAAATAAAACAACATAGAGGTCCAAAATAGACTCTGGCTTGAGGCAGCATAATGGTTGTTTTATACAGGAAAAGCCAGACTTTAATAAATCACCTTTTCCCACTACCACATACAGTACTTTCAAAAGCAGTTTACCATAACGCCACAATGTGTTTATTTAGCTAAACCCTCAAATGTGACACCATCTTTTATCTCCTTGAAGACGACGATAAGTTTCGATGAGCAAACTTTTCTTCAGAAAATGAGCCAAGGTGCTAACCAGTGACAGCGCTGCCGTTGTGAGGTGGAAGGGAGATAAATCGGGCTTTTCACTTGTAGTCTGACTAAACAAACGAGACCTGAAAATATCACAAGCTTGCTTTTATGTGTGACTGTGAACCCTCATTATGGGCTGACTTGATGCTAAGAGAACAGCGGCACATGTTTTATCTCTTAGAATAACTGCTTAAGTCAGAACTGAACCCACTTTCTTTTTCCCCTTGCATTGGAAGGCTAAATATTCACTCACATCCAGAGAATGCTCTCAACTAGGTCTCCGCGAAACTGCATTTGCCTCCCAAAAAAGAAATTTAGAGGATATAGTATTTCTGCTCACCAAACTTGGTTAACTTCATTGACGCATGTTTCCCCTGAAAAATCTCAATAATTTATTACCAATTGTTATTGAGATTTAATTTGTGGTTATGAGCACGATCCTGAATGTAAAAAGGCAGACTAGCGGTGACAGCAAAGGTGTGATGATAACCGTAATAGCAAAAAACAGGAATAATATGCAACATAGGAAAGGGTCTGTCTGCTCAGTAACACAATCACATATCAATTTACATACACAAATGATTTGAAATGATTCTAATGTAAGTTGCAAGTGCGACTCACACATAGTGGCTAATGACTAGAATGAAAATAACCGCAGAGACTTGACATATTTTACGGGCTTATTTGTTATTAGCTTATACTCATTCGACCCTGTGAAATATGAATTATATTAACGCAGTTTAGCCAATGGCGGTTGTTTGAATATTTTCATCATAGATATGTGTAAACTGCATGTGTGCACCAAAGTGCCCCTTTCCAAGGTAAAAACAACAGACGTCAGCCATGTGACAATACTTCAAATATGTGATGGAGTTGAATGAAAATTATGTCATAATCAATAAAATTACATAATAAAAGTACATTTACGTCAACTATGCAATGTGAATAATATGATGAAGAATCAGTACTTGGTAGTCAAATTTAATGCTCAACATTGTCATATTTGCATAGACTCTGATGCTTTTTGCTTTTTCATCGTCTTAATAGTAAAACTGACTACAGAAACTGTGCAGAGGTGCATGCAGTAAGCATGACTTACTGGGGTTGGGGGGAAAGAGGGTGCAGCTCTTGCAGTGAATGATCTCCTTGACGACGGGCACGTCGTGCGACAGGGGTGCAGGCACCATGCCCAGGCCGGGCATCAAGGGGTTGATAGGAGTGATCCCGGCCATCATCCCGAGGCTGGGGTCAAAGTCTGCAATAAAGGAAGACGCCAGGATCAGCTCTTGCAGCAATTTCTCACACAGTGACACTTCATCATATATTGATCATATTTTTCTTCACAGTTTAAAAAATTCATTGTGAATTGATTGTGTGGTTATTCCAATTCATGACTTAATAATGCGGTAAACAATATACATTATTAAAATGTTAGCTTGGTAAGTCCCTTGCGTGACACCTTTGACTGTTGCAGTTAGAAGTACTATTTTCTTCTCTACAACTACAATAATAAACATGGTAACTAGTTATTTTAAGTCACCTCTGACTGTCAGAATAAATGGAGCAGTATTATTTTCAACAGTCATTTTATTTTAACACAACTCAATTAGATCGTGCATGTATACTTACTGCTATGCACAGTGAGTGCATAAAACATTTGGCTAACAACTACCACAATTGCTGTTTTGGTACCTCTTCAAATAAGCTTGTTCAGTGCAACAGTCGTTACTTCCAACAATCATCTGGATTGTTATTTCATTTTACATTATATAGTATAATTAGGTTTCTTGTGACCATAAGAGGGCCGTGAACGCTTTGAAAGAAAACAAATAATGTGTAAAAACATTTATTTCATCATCATTCCAAATTTGATATTTGGTACTCAAATAGAATTTTTTTTCATTTCTCATTTTTTTTATTTTGAGAAAATGACATCACATGCATGTAAAATGTATTTGAAATTAAATATATATGTAAGTCAATAAATGTATTCTTCATACATTGTTTATTATTTTCATACAGATTAATTTACTTGTGAAATAATTTTGAAACACTTGTGGAAAAAATGGATTTCTATTCAAATGTCATGCACTTTTCATAACATGGGTTTAGCAGTATTGTGACAGATATATTCTAGGACTTCAACGATAACTTTTTTACTATTTGGACCATACAATGACAAATATATCGCTGCCATTAACAAGCAGACTCATTTGGATGAGCAGTAAATCCCATGCAGGCCAAGTTACATAATATATAGCACTAAATGGAAATAGAGCCTATAATTCCTTAAAAATGAAGGGAGTGGGAGAATAGAGGCATTAGCACATTAAAGGTGCAGACTTGAAATAGATCCCTGGAGCCAGAGAGGATGTAATAAATACGCAAGTTATAAAACAAGCTGCTATAATGAGTGGAGAGAAATAGTCGTTTGCAAATTGTATCAGGCAACGGTGCTTTGCCAATAAATCCCTTTGAATTGAATTGAAAGAGACCCAACTTACATGGAGGGAATGCTGCAAACCATATTTATATACGTATTATCGAACAGGAAGCAAAAGCGCAACGAGGCAATGCGTCGCACCACCTTGAGGAAGGTGCGCCGCGTCCGTGCATAGCATTTGCTGGTGTCAATCAATAAGAGCGCTGCGCTATGTGGTGGCTAATAAAGTTGATTTCCTCCCAGTGAGGTTCCTCATTTACATTTGTGTGGTAAAGCTCCAGGTTATGTTTCATCACCAGCATACTATTACGATTGTTATTATTCCCTCACTTCTTATTATGAGATGCCAAATTTATTTTCAAGAGATGTTTATACAGCCTTCCAACAGACATAGCAGTTGTAATTTACTGAATGTTAAGTATTAATCACGCTGAATTATTCATTTTTTGCATTAATATGATATGTAAATTAATACATTGCTATTCCCTCTGAAATTATGAACGCTGAAAAAAGAAATGCTTTTAAATTTTACAAGTGAGTACATCGAAATACATCATAGTATTACCCAACTGTCATCACAAAGCACAATATTTCCACTCGCTAAATATGAGATGAATAATTGATAGAGAAATAAACAATTTTGTTGGATAATGGATGGATGGATAGTTATTATAACATTGACTGGAATTCAGTTTGAAGAATACATTCCAAATGTAATATAGTCCCATCTAAAAGTATTACGACAGCAAGGTCAATTTCATTGCTTTTTTTTTTTGCATATTGAAGACTTTCAGTTTTCCAAACAAAAGATGTGTGTTTTCATTCAAAAGTTCAGAATTGCAGTTTTCATTTCATGGTATTTACATCACGATGTGTTAAACAACTCAGGATAGGGCACCTGTTGTCTGAAGCCACCAACTTTCCCAGTAAGCAAATGTTTTAGAACAGACATTAAATTTGCAGTTTTTTACAGTTCTTCATCATCATCATCATCATCACCATCATCATCATCATAACAAACCAAGTTTATCCGTTTAGGCGATTAATCAAGGAAATCAGTAGAATAATTAATTTTAAAATCCGACAGCTGCAGCCATTGTACACGTTGTAAACATATTTGTACACACACTGCAAACATGAAATGTAATGTCAAGACTACACAATACTAAACAGAAGTGAAACACAGCGGTTGCTGACGGGCTTCCATTAATATGATGCTGTCAGTGATGGATTTTTGCAACCTATAATGGCATTGCAAAAGAGAAGCTTATCTTTGCGTTGGTGGAGAAGATCACAGGTACATTCAAAGAGGTTTTCCTATGGAGCCGCACAAACCCAAAGTAATAGAAAGCTTACGACAGGGTCCGCCCACGATGCAACATAGGCGTCTGATCATTTTTACATGTCTTATCTTTGCATTTCAGACTGCGCATTCTTTTGTTCCCCGGACAACATCTTCCTCATGCACGACTGACTGCATTTTATCAAGATCTCGACGATGCGCATCTTTTGACCACTCGTTCTACTGACTGTTTGTTTGCTCAACATAATTACAATTGGAGCAGCTCATCAATCACATGTAAAATATGAAAAGATTCACACAAGGCTCCCGGCCAGAAATGTTCCACGTGCCTCCCACTCATTTCTCCTCGTCTATTCCTGACGTAAGCGCTCCTCTGAACAGGTGGCGGTCGGGAAGACATGGGTGCTTTCTGTATAATATTCTTTAATGAGGCGAGATGCCCTTGCCACCTGGACCACCAGCAGAGATTGTAATATGCTTCTCTCAATCTCTGACACCATCGTTGGATTTCTATACGAACACGCTAGCCTTCATTTTTTCTCCTCCTGCTTGCAACCAGCAGCAGAAATGCTCAAAGAAAGTTATTCCAGCTTGCTGATCTTCTCTAAAAGGAAACTACTTGACCCTTTTCTTACCTTCTTGATCTCGTAGCTTTTACCTCCAAGCTAAGGAATGAAATACAATATTTCCATCAAGTGGTAAAGCTTAGTTGAGTTTCACATTGTTCGCTCTGGGACACTTTAAATCTTGATCTAGCTTAATGTATGACTCCAAAGCAGGTGGTCATAGAATCACATAATACTGTATTGTACAATGCATATAGAACCCTTTGGGACTTCTCCTCAATTAGCATCTCAAAGATTAACCAGGCGTGCGTTTTTTTTTTTTTTTTATCTTATTGCATTTTATGTAGTGTGTTGAACTCTGTCAGAGCAATTTGTGAACACATATTTTTCAGATGTGCTATATAAATAAATATTACCATGACACTCATCTTTAGGTTTCTTTCTTTCAGTTTATCAAGATGACCACAGCCCAATTGATACTCTTTCCAATTGTATTTTCGAAATAAAGTCCTGGACGGCAGACCATTTATTATAGCTCATCAAGAACAAAACTGGTAGTTATTGGTCCTGGAACTCGAGACAGCGAGAGAGAGAGTAAAAAAATCTCAAAATTACAAGAACTTTGTTTTACACAATCATACAAAGTTAAAAAGTGACCCAGAGCTAAATTTTAATCCCTAGTTAATAACAGTGACAGCTTTATTTCACAACCACAAAAAGCATTGCAAGAGTCCTCCTGTTTTGCTCTCTTGAGAAAACCCAGGGGTGCTAATGCACGCTTTTATCTCCAGCCGTATTGATTACAGCAACACTTCTCTTTTCTAGTCTTTCTAAAAAAAAAAAAAAAAAAAAACTATGAATAGCTTACAATTACTGCAGGATCCAGCAGCCCGTTTGCTGACGAAGAGAGGGAGAGCACATTATAATGTTTTTAGAGGCCCTGCATTAGCACTGTGTGTTTCACGATCAATTTTAAGGGTCTTTCATTAATTTATAAAACCATTCATGGTCTTGGTCTCTCTTAGTGAGCAAATATTGTCTGAACTTATTGATCACCACAGAACCACAGGTGCTTTTGATACCGGCCTGTTAGTAATATGCCGACTCAGAGCTAAGACCCAAGGGCAGGCGTTGTTCCAAGTACACGGCATTCGTCTCGAAGGAGCCTACCAGAGCGTTTATATTTTTTAAAAGAGTAATTTGCATCTTATAGTTTCAGAAATATGTAGAATATTTGGTACATTAGCAAACATAGAAAGAAAATATGACACTAACGAAACCAAATTGTAGTACCGTAATTTTCGGACTATAAGTCGTGTTTTTTTTTTTTTTTTACTTATAATGAGGAGGAACTTATATGTGAATTTTTTCAAACATTTTCACCATAAAAACCCCCACAAAAAAAAAAAAACTTGAAACCGCGATAAACGAACCACGATGTAGCAAGGGATAACTGTAATTTGAATTTCAAGTGATGTCAGCAGTGCGGCGCGGCGCAGCGTGGCCCGGCGGTTGTTTACAAAAAGGACAAAGACTGATCACGGAATAACGAAGATGACGAAGGGCCCCACGTACTACCGGCATCATTAGCGGCTTTGTTTCTAAGTGACACGGAGGACGAAGAGTTTGGATCTCTCTTCCACCTCCGAGGCTGGAAGTCCACGCTGCCACACGCCTGGAAGTTTGTTTTGTTAAATAAAGAGCCGTTTACCAAACCCACGTCTTTCCTTGTACTTTGTTAACGCTACAATACAGTTGTATACTAGATCTGTGGAATAACGACGAGGCTGACGTCAGGGCATTGTTGACAAAGGACGAGGAATTTGATCGATGGATTTAATGATTTAGAGTGCACAGATGGTTTGATAATATTATTGCTTATATAATAGTTATTTGATATCTAATTTATATATCGTTATATGGGCCTGTGGAATATTTTGAAGTGCAAGTGCCGTCAGCGGCGCACACCCATTGTTGACAAAGGACGATCGATGGATTTAATGAATTGGAGTGACACAGATGGTTTTATAAACGTGTTATTTATGTAATAGTTTTTTTTTAATAACTCTGAATGTTACGTCAGGCCCGTTCTCAGCTCTTCGTTTGTGTTTATGTCACGTTAGCATACCTATCATTTAGCCTGTTGTTGCTCGTTCATGTCTGTTCTTGGTGTTGGGTTTTGTCGAATAAATTTCCCCCAAAATGTGACTTGTACTCCGGAGCGACTTATAAATGTTTTTTTTTTCACATTATTGTGCATTTTATGGCTAATGCGACCTATATTCCGGAGCGACTTTTAGTCCGAAAATTACGGTACATTACCTATTTCTGAAAAAACGAGTAGTCACTTCCCTGCTGTTTTGCGCTTTGTCAAATTGCATAAGAGCGGAAACAATCGGATATTAGTCATGTTATCAGCCTTTGTAAAACCACAATGTAACTTGAAAAATGTAACCGGCCCTTGCCTAGTGCTGTGTAGAGAAAGAATTGATGACGGATGGAAAAGTTGGGGTACCCAGTAAACTCAGTCGGCAGTCAATAAAAGGGCACTCTTTGAAAACAAACCATAAGTGAAAGACAAGCAGAAACAAATTAGCAAGTAGCCAGAAGCATAAACATGTGCCTTGTCCACTATGTGTAGGTCAGGAGTCTTTAACTATTGAGTAAGTTTACTTACTAAATTTTAGTTCATAATGGCTGACCTGTCATTATGATTTATTTTTTTATTTTTACATCTGTCCATGTTTTTATACCATAAAGAATAAATTAATATCCATCCATCCATCCATCCATCCATCCATCCATCCATCCATCCATCCATCCATCCATCCATCCATCCATCCATCCATCCATCCATCCATCCATCCATCCATCCATCCATCCATCCATCCATCCATCCATCCATCCATCCATCCATCCATCCATCCATCCCATCCCATCCCATCCTATCCCATCCCATTGTCATAAATGAGCTTGAGTCAATTGACGCAGACTTTGGGTGAGAGGTATGGTACACCCTGGACTGTTTGTCAGTCAATCACAGGGCTCATTTAAATAACCAATCATTCACAACCACTCACATGCACACCCATGAAAAGTTGAGTTTTCAATTAACTCCAGATTAGATCCCAGAACCCCAGAACGGTGGCACCTACAAAGTCCCAGAATGGTTACATTGGACCTTAAGTAAGACATATTTCATGATGATGACAGTTTGTGCCAAGGAAGAAATGAATTCACTTTACGACTTTGTCAAGCACTGCCTTTTTCCAGCTGGTGCTCGTAGCAAAGGAGAGCCAAAAACCTGTCGTCATACTTTGAAGTCGTCATCCTTTTTTACAATAGGTATCCAAATAAATTGCCTGAAGTACCCAAGTGGATTAAAGTGGATTGCTTGATGGAAATAACCTAAAACACTCTTCATGAAAGGGAAGGGGTGTCATGAATGCCATCCTAGCATCCCTATACCCAACCATCCAATTCTATTTTCCAGCATACAGACGGTGAATATGCAAGTCTTTGCCTTTCCACTCTGTCCGCCTCCATACACTGCCTAAACCTCTTGGCACATTTCCAACGTAGCTTCCAGGCAGTCAGCAGAAAGGGACACTGCAGTCCATCCAAGGATGGGAAATGCGCTTACGGCAAAGCAATGACCTCCCAGATAATGTGTGATGTTAATCCAGGTGAGCGACAAAAAAACGATAAAAAAAAAAACGCACATTGTGCTCCTCATTCATTTTCAGGAACGACAATTGGCTGATGCGTTATGAGGTTCAACATATATTTCACTACAGTATGAGTGAGTGTATTTTTTGTGTGTGTGCGGGCACAGTGGGGCGGGGATGAGGACGTGTAGGATGCAGCAGACAAAGGAGTAGTTGTTTATTCAAAGAACAACCGTTATCCCCGGAGTCTCCTTATCTTGTCTCCGCAGTGCATTTGAGCAGAAGTATGTGAATCTAAATGAAGCTTGATAAATTTGCAAACGTATTTGTGCAAAAATGAAAATACTTCTGCAATGGAGAAAGGGAGTGATTTTGCCTACACATCTCAGAAATCATCATTTCAGTGAAAACAGGCACTTCATTTTAACATGCAATACAGCTAGCTAGTTTGGATATTTAAATGTGGACTTCTTGATTGTACTGCATACCCAATGGCAGGGACTTGTGGGCTCTCACAGGAGTCCATTCAGAGTCCCCTTTTGTTCAATCTTTACATGCTGCCCTTTAGCTAGTAATACTAAGTATTAACAACTTTTACATTCTTACTGACAGCAGGTGCATACGGAACTCTGTCACTGCTTCTAACAGCACTGATAAACAACTTTCTTTCCCTCAACTTATTTAAAGCCTGAAAATCATTACTTTTAGTATTTGATCATGGTTCTGACGTGAAACCTATATATACTCAGTGACATTGGTTGCCCACATTTGTCACTCTTAACTTTTAAAGATACACATGCTAATCTTTGTTTGCCCTGCTGCTGTGTCTTAGCTCTGGACATTGCTGTATTGTATTCCACAGGGCTCGCTTTGCTCTCAGTTTCCCAGTGAACAAAATGTAAATGTAACAGGAAAAGTCTTGCTCAAATATCCAGAATCGCTGTCACTCACCAAATGAAGCACCATCAACAATGACAAGGTTCTTGGTTGTTCAAGGTATGCCTTGAAGCTGATTCAGTTGCTGGTAGCAGTCCTTTTCCCAACAAGTAAAGGAATCCTTAAATGACCCTTGGATACAAAGCCTGTAGTATAGAAATGGCCATCTGGTTCTACTTGAAGTCTGAATGTGCTTCAATGAACACAGGGTAAATAATGAGGACTGCTCCTGGAAGAGGATATGCTCTCTATGTCAGATGTCACAGTAGATGTTGGAACCAGAAGTTGCCTTCTGCTGAACCTATTACCAGTTATACATACTAAGATTTGAGGGGTATGACATTTCTATGGATTTTTCATGTAGCATTGCGCTCTATCGGCCAATTGTTTGTCATTGCAATGGAAATTTTATTATTTACTATATTACTATATTCATGATTAGATTAACTGCAGTATAACTGCACTCTATTTTAGCATTGATTTTCAATTCACCATGTTGACAAAGTTACGTATTAGTAACAATCCTGTGTTCCAGCCTTGAGAATGACAAGGCCACAGAGCCAAGTTTGTCGTTGCTATGCCAACACATACATTTGAGAGTGATTGCTTTGACTAAATAAGTATGTGCGTGCTTCTGGCCACAAATAGTTTTGCATCCATCCTACTGACACCAAGCTTTAATTCCAACATGTAGCTTTAACAGGTCTTTTGTATAGGCTTGGCTGTGAAAAAGCAAAATGGCAAAGCAGTTACCAAGAATCAAAACAAAAAATACAAGATATTAAACACAAAATTATCTACAGCAACTTTGACGGATTGCAGTTTCTAAAAGATGGTATAAATGCAGAAACTTAGTCTATTAGGAACCACTCTTCTTTATTGTTTGTAACTTGTCAACACGCGATAAATCGCCAATTGTATCCAATTTGCATACCTTCTGTCAAATAAAAGCAATTTTTTCAAACGAATGCCCACAAAAATGAAAACAAAAAATATCTACAGATTGCAGCTGCACCGACTATCACCTAAAGGCATTCAATCAATTTGAGTCGTCAACCATTTCATTTTACTGAGCACAATATGACACAAAGACGCCTCACATTTTTCTTTTTGACCTCGTACCTTGTACTTTTCACACAAGGCTTCTGCTGCACTCTTTGTTAGTAGACTGCTAGCTTCTATTTAAACCGCATCACCTTTCTTCTTCCATTGTGAACAGTTTCCCTTATTTTGTTTGCTGACATTCGGCTGTACAAGAGTTTTAAAAAGCATCAATTGACGCTGCATTTTCAACATAATTGGGAGAGAAAGAAATCGAAAATCCTACCTTCACTTTGTGATGATTTCGACGTTTGAATGTAACATTTGAGTGTTTTTGTTCATCGCCATAACTGTGCTTTAAACATAAAAGCACATCTCCATTCTCTATGCATTGGAGAAGAAGGAGAGCCAACAAGAGTGACAATGTTTCAACGCCATGAGCAAGATCGTATTTATATATTGCTGTGATTGTATCCACCTTCTTCCCGGCGTCTGTCATGAAATAACAAATGTGAGAGGAACTTTCGGTTAAAGACTTCTGGTCAAATGCTCCCATTGTTTCCAATGAGTTTTTCCTCATGGAGCGGTGTTTAGGAACGTTTTTCTACAGCCGTTTTTCTAAGTGATCATTACCCCTCATTGCAATGAAAATTGTCTTGTACGCTTTGGAAGCTTGTTGCATTGCTGGCAGTTGTATTGACAAGCAGAAGAAGTTGAATCTGTTACTACAAGAGCATTCTTTTGACTGGCTTTCCCAGATGAGGAAAAGGTTCTCCACAAGGAAAGGTGCTGGTTTTAGATTCCAGCTTCTGTTCTAAAAAGGAACACAGAAAACTAGTCTGAGACTCACTTGACAAGACTACCTTGAAATGCTGCTTTTCATTTCATGGACGAACACAACGCTACGCTTGCACTGAATTTTGTGCTATGTGCTTGCAATCAGAATGCAACACAATTGGTTTGTGTTCATGCATCTATTGAGGATCCTTACGCTATACAAGAGGAGTAACCCTGTTCAAAAAAAATCATCAACCGATTCATCACTCTTAGTATTGGTAATTAATAACAAAACTATAGAACGACTTCACATTTACATTGCCGTCATAATCCTGACATGGAACAACAACATTTACTGAGCTGTAATTCATCTATTGCTGCTGCTTCTGGCCTGACTCCAGTCTCCTCATGAAAACATGTGCTCCAAACCTCCTCACAGACACAAACGCTGGAAGCCCCATCCGCAGGAATAAAACTGTCATCATTGCCCGCTTTGTAAACGCTGAAGTGGATTGGAGGCTTTGCCCTAGGTGGTGGTCTGTTTATTCAGCTGTCTGACTGGACATTTGCGCTTGGCCGGAGGCACGGTTATAGAAGAAGAACAAGAATAAAAACAATCCTGTCTCGCAGTGGATGAAATTGAAGGCAAATGTGTAATGAAAGTAGTTGGGCACCCTGCAATAAATGAAAAAAGAAACTTAAAAGATGGATACAAGAAAGCAGTCAACACACAAGACACACTTTAGCGAGAGCAAATGGAAAAGGACAGTGAATTGTCTCACGGGTGTTTAGAGGTTTAAAGAAAAGATGATGTTTAGTCATGAAGAATTGATAGGTAATCCACCTGGATTAGTTCAGAGTCACAACAGTGGCTCGGGACTACATGCGTGTCTGCGTCTGTGTGTTTTGTGTGTGGGAGAGCAAAAATTTCTACTGGCAAAAATGTCTACTGGCAAAATAGGCACACCGAAGTGTGGAGATAGCATGTATAGTGACCAATGCTATTATACATAACATCAAGTAGTATAATACCGTAATTTTCGGACTATAAATCGCGTTTTTTTTTCATAGTTTGGGGGGGGGGGGGGGGGGCGACTTATACTCAGGAGCGACTTATATGTGAATTTTTTCGCAAATTTTCAAAATTCAAAAATCTGTGATGTAGTGAAACCGCGATAAACGAACCGCGATGTAGCAAGGGATTACTGTCATTTGACCTGCAAGTGACGTCAGCAGCGCGGCGGTTGTTTACATAAGGACAAAGGATTCTAACACGGGATGACGAAGATAACGAAGGGCCCCACGTTTGAAGGATTTAATGATTTGGAGTGACACAAGGTTTGAAAAACGTATTTATGTTATAGTTATTTGATATATTTTATTTCGTGTGGCAACTTGTATATGTTTTTATCGTTACAGTTCAGTAGTTGTTGGCTCGTTGAACTCTTGTTTTGTTAAATAAAGAGCCGTTTACCAAACCCACGAGTTTCCTAGTACTTTGTTAACGCTACAATATAGTTGTATACTAGATCTGTGCGGCACGCTCATGGTCACCTGTTGTTGACATAAAGGACGAGGAATTTGATCGATGGATTTAATGATTAGGAGTGACACAGATGGTTTGATAATATTGTTGTTATATGATAGTTATTTGAAATATACTTTATATATCGTTATATGGGTCTGTGGAATAATTAGAAATGCAACTTACGAGTCCGACATCAGCGGCGCATATGTGGCGCATACGCGGCATTGTTTACATAAAGGACGATCGATGGATTTAATGAATTGGAGTGACACAGATGATTTGATAAACGTGTTATTTATGTAATACTTATTTGAATAACTCTGAATGTTACTCAGGCCCGTTCTCAGCTCCTCGTATGTGTTTATGTCACGTTAGCATACCGTATTGTTTAGCCTGTTGTTGCTGGTTCATGTCTGTTCTTGGTGTTGGATTTTGACAAATAAATTTGCCCCAAAAGTGCGATTTATACTCCGGTGCGACTTATATATGTTTTTTTTCACTGTATTGTGCATTTTATGGCTGGTGCGACCAGCCCAGTGGCCTAGTAGTAGAGTGTCCGCCCTGAGACTGGAAGGTTGTGGGTTCAAACCCCGGCCGGGTCATACCAAAGACTATAAAAATGGGACCCATTGCCTCCCTGCTTGGCACTCAGCATTAAGGGTTGGAATTGGGGGGTTAGATCACCAAATGATTCCCGAGCGCGGCACCGCTGCTGCTCACTGCTCCCCTCTCCCCCAGGGCATGGATCAAAATCACATGGGGATGGGTTAAATGCAGAGGACAAATTTCACCACACCCAGATGTGTGTGTGACGATGATCATTGGGGGACTTTAATATTCCGGTGTGATTTATAATCCGAAAATTACGGTAATCTCTTTCTTAATTATGTTTTCATCCAAGAGCTCAATAGATCAACAACAAATGTGAATAATAAGCCTCAAAGTAATGAATGTAAATGTAGAATCGATTACGAATAATGATTTGTGAGTGGTTGTCTTAATCTTAATCTAAGATATTTAGAGGCACATTTTGACCACATTAGGAAGTTTTTAAGTACCGTTTTGTGTTTGGAATGCAGAATCTTAGTTCAAAATTCATTTCCCCCTCATTAAGACAGACTATATTATTTTTTGGGGTACAGAAGTAAATTTTGTTCCTTACTTTTGCATGTGATTCCACTATAGGCCCATTGGTAGTGGCACATAACCCTGTTAAACAAAGTAATTTTGAAAGAAAATAGAAAATGTCTGAATCATCTTGCTCTTGACACCTACAGAAAGAAATGCCTGTAGGTTTGTTCTATATTTAGGAAGGATTAATTTATCGTATGTTGAGCGCTAAATTATGTTTAATCAATTTGGGGAAATAAAACAAAATTTTCTGACTGTAAAGAGAGCTCAGTACACTCTTACACTGTTTTTACACCATGGGTCCCTTAACCAGTTCTCTTCTTGCGCTCGCTCAGAATGAATATTTTTTAACGATTGTTATTTTCCAGTGTGTGTTTGAAGACCTGAAAAATTAATACCTGGGAGTATTTGTTTTTTTATCCCAGATTTATTATTATTATTATTCCGTGGATGGTCAAGAATGTAAGCCCCATGATGGAGGAGAGATTACTGTATTGAAAAAAATACCGATGTGACTACTAAAAAATGTGTTTGCTCTTGACTGTAAATGTCACCTTCAGCGGCCCTGTTACGACAATGATGACAAGGGGCATAGAAAACATATAGGGAATTTACTATGACCATCTGAGGACTTCATATCAAGCGAAATGACCCCTGATAGTAAATACACAGCACTACTTTACAGTATTTTTAGCGACCATATTTGGTTGTTAAAAAAAAACAAAAACAGGTGTTGCTGTTGTACTGTGGCGAGGCTTAATGATGTACTTTCAAGTCACCACTAATGTCATTAGCAACACCCGTTTGGACCACAATTAAAAGTTTCTAAATGTGCCCATACACACAAGAAAAGTCTTGAAGTTGAGATGAGAACATCTGCAGAGGGACGTTGCCATGCTCACTTACATCAAATGTGACATTCAGTTCCACTGCTTTAAATCTACACCTCAATCTCAATTTTACGCAGACTTTGGGGTCCAGAATTTGGGGTCCAGAATTTGGGAATCTTTGTTACGTTAATTTAGGTCAGGCGTGTTGTTGAGCAGCCGAAGCTGTTCACCACTGTGAATACTCGCCACATATTGTATGTCTGTTGACATTTTATGAAAAGAGAAGCAATATGCAGATGACAATATCAGGCTGATTGAGTAAGTCACTCTTTGACTTCTGAGTGACTGTGTAGATGAGGTGCTTCCATGAACTTCCCTCTTTCCGAATCAAAAACAATCCTAGCTATCCCTAACACTGTAATGAAGCAGTCATAATTATCAAACAGCTCGACTTCTTATCATCAAACGCCTTTAAATTGGTCACGGAAATTCATCAAATCACTAGCGCTAAGGTTTACGCGCTCGTCATTTAGCATTGTACGATCCTTATATCGCCCATTTAAAATATTACTTGAAAATGCATTTAAAACAAGAAAAAAAAATTGGGGTCCACGACCAAACTGCGTTAGACAAAGTCGCGTGCAATTGAAGTATGTAAAATCGAGGTTCAAGTGTATTTTGAGAAAAGTAGCGGTGGAATGTATAATAAAATGATAAAAAAAAAATCGAAAGAATGTTAAGATGTACTGCATTTGAGATCCATCTGTTTTAGCACAAAATGAAGATGTGGACTGTTAGCTTATGGGCAAATTACGGCCCGCGGGCCTTTGTGCGTCCCTGTCCGGCCCGCATGAGGCCAATCGAAAATTATATTTGATTACTACTTAATTTAAAAAAAAAAAAAAAAAATTGTGTCGTGCAATACAACTGTTTTGTTTTTATTTTGAAAGGCATTGCAATTCCGTGTAGCGTACGTGTATGTGAGCTGTGCGTAAAGGTGAATAGTGCGAAGTAATGCTGCCCGAGAAATGTGTGCTGACCCTCAGAAAAGAAAAGTTGACAAGGAACGCCGTGTTTTCAACAAGACATGGACTGCCAAGTATTTCTTTACAGAAATGAAAGGTAAAGCCGTGTGCCTGATTTGTGGTACACAGGTCGCTGTGTTTAAAGAATATAATTTGAGTCGCCACTCCACGACCAAGCATGAGAAAAAATACATCTGTCTGATAAACAGGGCGCATCAGAGGCTGATGCATTGCTAGCAAAACTGCAAGCCCAACAAGGACTTTTTATCAAACGTCACACCCAGAGATGCAGCGGCTTTGTCATTTGAGGAAAAGTTAAAGAAGTCAAGAATAAATTGTACTGATTAATGATTGTTTTTTTATTTGACCTATACACCACAATTTCACATAGCTTAATATAAATATAAACTGAATAATTATATTCTTCTAATTACCAGTACCAACTATTTAAAATAAATAATTTAGTGCATTTTACAATGGAAGAAAATTGAGCAGGTTTAAGTTATCGTAGGTGTGGCCCTCCGACACAACTCAGGTTTTTCATGTGGCCCCTTGTAAAAATTAATTGCCCACCCCTGGCTTATGGTGTTCGCTGATAGCTAGAGGCTATAGGCTTGATCAAAAGGTAGAGTTTTACATGTGTGCTTTGTTTAATGAATTACACACAAACAAGTGCATGTTTATGTAAAACATATGACTTGACCGCCCTATATGTTAAAAGCAAAATATGCAGCCTTTGGAAAGTTTTGTTCTCGGATGACAACGGTATTTTAGCTGAGTCATCGGTTTAACATTCGCACCATGAGCAATGCAACCACACAGGAAATGAACTCACTCCACTCTCCACGATGGAAAATGAAAGACCCTGACCTCAATGGCAACTCAAGAAAGAGCAGCTTTTTTTTTACAAGACTCAAGGTGTTGCTCACAAACAGACACAACAAACAGAAGAGGCAAGTTAATTCATTTTTAAGGTTGTGTTTTCTTATTTTGAGTCACCTAATCCGTTTTTTTAAATACTGTTTGATGCTTTATCTTAAGTAGAAAATAGCCTTAAGGACAATTCAATTAAAAAATAATTACAATTTCAATGATGGGGAACGGAGCAGCTCTGGCAAAGCTCCTGCTTTAAACATTGCTTTGTCCACTTGAAAGAAAGACATAAGGTTCTTTGATTGACAAAGGACAACAACTCGCATAAGTACGGAATTGGAAAATCAAAATCAATTTTAATAAAAAAAAAAAAAAAAATGTGTTGGGAAAAATCATGTGTTCTCATTGTTTTTGTACATGGTTGCATTGCAGTACCTGGCATGAGAGGCTGTCCAGCGATGCTCATTGGAGGCATCCCCAGGTTGTTCATGGCGGTGGCCCACGGGTTGGGGTCCGACATGGGCATCGATATGGAGTTGGACTCCATTGTCATGTTATGGATCCCCTCTGAGGATGGATACAAACAACACTACTTACTGCGAGGAGAAAAATATTCCAACTCAACAAGGTGATGCTACTGTATTGGATTTTAGTGGGAAACCAGACTTGACAATCTTGAATTTCAGTAATGACATTTTAAATAGAACAGCCAAAGTTGAAGATACTGTACATGTTTGACCTTATAGCCTACATTCTTAATGTAAAAAAGTGGAACTTTTAAAAAGTAAAAGCAGTAATTTATTTATTTTATTGTTATCATTGTTATTTTTTTTACAATGTATTAAAAATTACCTTCTACATTCTCTTTACGAAAAACAAAATTCTGAGCTACAGTAAATTTTTCTTTGGGCAGTGGCATTATTTTGTGGTGGTCCATTTTACACACACCCCACTGTCCAGTGCGGATTATCTATGGATTTTTCATGATTTTTATAATATTGTATGATTAGTGCATATACTCTTATATATGGAAATTAAACATTAAAACATCTGTGGCTTATAGTCCGGTGCATCTTGTGTATGAACAAAACTGTATTTTCCCTTCATTTTAGCTAGTGCTGCTTACATTCAGGTGCGTTTTATAGTCCGGAAATTATGGTACACCTTTACATCCAGCCTTAACATTTTCTTTACTGTCAAAAAAAAGTGTTATAAAAAGAGTTCCCATTTAATACAACTCTTTCATGACAATTTCACCTTAAAAAGGGTAGATTTTGGGAAAAAAACAAAACGATTTGACTAAGGAGGAAATGAACACCATCATTGTTTGTGTGTTAATAGTTTTTAGAGATGGGAAAATCTTTGGCTGTTCAGGAATGCTTTTTCCATGCCAATGTTGTACTGAGCATAATATCTGTGCCTCGAGGATGTAGCTCAACTTCCCTTAGCTGGTGGGATGTTGCGCCTTAAACACTAAACTTTTTTGAGACACAATCAAGAAGCAGCTCATCAGGACATGATTCGTCACAAATAAGTTCAACAAAACTGTTGACTTAGTGTTTATGTTTCTAAAAAATAGTTTATATTCTCCATTTGATTTCCCTCATGTTATCTACATACGTACGTGGACAACATTGTTGGCACCCCTCTGTTAATCCAAAGAAAAAAAAGCACTATGCTCACAGTAATAAATTGAGCAATGTAACAAAGAAAAATGTAATGAAAATGAACCAATGAAAATCAGACATTGCCTTTGAATGGTGGCACACCATAATTATTTTTAAAACAATCTCATGAAACAGGCCTGGACAAAAGTGATGGTTTCCCTAAAAATGATTGAAATTAATGTGGGAACCACGTTAAACATGGACCAGAGAAAAGGAAGAGCAGCGTTATCTCATTAGATTAGAAACAAAATTGTAAACAAACAAGTTGGGTAAAGGCTTTGAGACCATCTCCATGCAACGTCATGATCCTGTGACTACAGTCGCACATATTGAGGAATTTTGTCTATTTCGGACCTATCATATCTACATCTACCATATATACATATATATTAATCAATCGTATCTATTATATCGATGCCTCTATCCATCCGTCCATCCACCCGTCCGTCCGTCCATTCAATCCATCCATTCTATCCATTCGACACAACTGAACCCAAAGTTTTGCCTTTGACTTTGATTTTTGTCCTAAATTCCCCATGAGGGCCATAAGCAGCACGACAGTGAGAAGGGTTTTGTCATGGCATCTCCAATCACATTCTCTTCTTTTAAAAGTGAGCTCAGGTTGCCATGACCCTGCAGCCTCTCTCAAAACATACTAGGAAAAGTATCCATCTTGTCACGACTGGTACCCTTTTATTAGGATTCTCCAACAAATGAAATGAAAAGGGACTGGTTTCACATGCAGAGATACCGTAATTTCCGGTGTATAAGCCGCGACTTTTTTCCAAAATTTTGAACCCTGCGGCTTATAGTCAGGTGCAGCTTATATAAGATTTTTTTCGTGATTTTTGTGATGACTTGATCACTTTTACTCTTAACACTATTATATACAGTAAAAGCTACAAAACAAACTGACAAATAACTCGTTTTCAAATCAGACGAGTAAAAACTGGTCAAATATTTAAAAAAAAAGATATTATTAAAAGTGAAGACAATTTGCAATTCTAGTAATGACACACAAATTCGATGCACAATTTGTCTTCGTGGGCCACATAGAATGATGTGGCGGGCCGTATCTGGCCCCCGGGCCTTGAGTTTGACACTTGTGCTCTAAACCCTTTCTCTTACTCTGTGACTCAAAGATTACACAAAGCAGTGGCGCTGTTTGGACCATCTGCATTGTATTAAAACCCAATCAATCAGCATTTAAATTAAATTCTTCTGACATTTTGCTCACCAAAAAAAAGTTGTAATGAATGTGAACTTTTAATGCATTTTATTCAGAAGGTTACTTTGAACCCTGAGGCTTAAATGGCGGCGCGGCGTACTTATGGATTTTTACGGCCTCCGGCCTTCAGGGGGCGCTCTAGCAGGAAGCAAGAGCGAGACAGGCGAAGAAGAGATAATGCGCCGAAGAAGACGTGCTAGTTTGTGTTTTGAACATTTCGCGCATCACGCAGAATGCGATCAAGACGGACATTACTGAAAGGAAGCTTTTATACACAAACCGTCATTATGGGGGACAAAAGGAATGCATATGATGCCGCTTTTAAGCTAAAGGCAGTCGATGTTGATGACATTGTGTTGCGTCACCCTTTTCTTTATTTCGTGGTCCCGTCTACTCTGGAGCTATACGTGTTGCTCGCTAGTTTAATGTAATTTAACGCTTCGTGCATGAATAAGATTAGCATGAACAGACCCTCATCACACTTGAAGAAATGCATAAAAGCGACGACGAAAGAGAGACTGAGAAAGTGTGAGGCGAAGGATATCTAACGCTATTCCAATCGGACACTGAGGAAGACTTCGATGGTTTCAGTGCACAGGAGGAAGATGAAGATGATGAAGCTCTTTTTTTTACTTTTACTTTAACCAGCCCTCTTAGTGCTGTGCTACCGTATTGCTGCTGTGTTACCGCCGCGTCTGAGTGACTTTTACCGGTATGTTTTATTTAATCAAACCCTATTAGTGCTGTGTTACTTCCGTGTTGCTGCGGTATTACTGCCGCGTCACAGGCAGTGTTTGGAAAGAAATGTTAAGGTATGTTATTAAAACTTTAAAAAAGCTTTCTGTGTCCAGTATTTCTTTGTTAATAACTCGCGTGCACACTTCCGTGTTGCTGCAGTACTACTGCTGCGTCACAGGCAATGTTTAGAAAGACATGTTAAAGCATGTTATTCAAACTTCAAAAAGGCTTTGTGTATTGTCTTTCTTTGTAAAAAACTCGTGTGCACGTGCGGCTTATAGTCCGGTGCGGCTTATGTAAGAAAAAAACTAAAATATCCCCGAATTTTAGCTCGTGCGGCTTATACACCCGTGCGGCTTATACACCAGAAATTACGGTAAGTTTGATAGCCAACTTCCATCTAGTGTCATAATGCGATTATGGTGGCGCTGGGCCCCAACTGGCACCCGGCAGTTAAAAACTGTGGGAAATCACAAACGTTGGTAGAAATAATGTCCCCTGAAATAGCAAACCCGCAGTCACAGCGCAGTGAACGCATCACGTGTGCTCAGCCGGTGGCCGTGGTCCATTTCACCATTCAAAAGCAACTTTCACTCTCTCCTCTGCTCGCCCTCTGTCCAGCTGACGGAGCCACAAATTGCTGTGAGAGCCAAACTGCCCCCTCGTCGCCCTGTGACACACACCGCTGTTTATCAGGGACAGCCAAAGTTGTGTGTTCAACAACGGATGCAGTGCAAACGAGTTTGTCGAATAAAACCCCTTTCTCTCGCTACTATGAGGAGGACGATGGCAAACAAGATGATTTGCTGTTGATGGGGACTTCAAGAGGGAGAGGGTATTGTTGCAAGGCTATTTTCGAGAGCTTTTAGTACACTTCACAATCACACAATCAGTGGCCGCACCTCAGCGAGGTAGAATACTCTAAATGGTGATGGCTTCTGGACCACTGGGACTCAAGACCTCTTATCCATCATAGCACTGGTAACTTTAGGAAACTGCATGCTCATTTGGTGTTTTGAGAGCTTTTTATGCGCTACCTACACACTATTAATAAAAAATGGGGTTATTGGGCTTTTGAGCAAAATTTCAGGATGAGTCTGAAATGCACTGCAACCTTTAAAGTTAAACTTAATTTGACCATTTCCAAACTTTTGAATGTGAAATTTCTTCAGTGTCAGTCCAGTATTTTCCCTAAACCTGCTGTTCTCTAACGAGGAAAGTTTCCCCCAAAATCCCCTTCTTATTGTTCCATGGAATTTTCTGGTAATTTCCCACTCCTAGTGACCTTAATTTTCTAGGGCCAATTAAGTGGTTGAGGAAACAGATGGGAGTGTAACATATAAAACAGAAAAACAACTTGGATAGATTCTAGAAACATTCTTAGTCACTGTTTCATGATGCAATGGAGACTTCTTTTTTTTTATGGAGGACAAAATGCCATTATGGAACAACAACTTTTTTTGAGAAACCATGCTTCTTTCACTTGGAAAAAGTGTGTGCGTGTGTGTTTGTGTGTGTGTGTGTGTGTATGTGCTTGTGTGCGTGTGTGAGTGTGCATGTGTGTGTGTCTGTGTGTCCAAAGAAAGTCAGTGGTACGAATTTGACAAGTTAGAAAGTGAATGAACAGATGTGGCATTGATATAGAGGAAGTAACACACAAGCACACAAATCCACAAGCACACAAAACCACAAACAACTCAGTTCGCATCTTAGCGCATCTAAGAGAGACCATGTGTACCGTAATTTCCGGACTATAAGCCGCGTTTTTTTTTTTTTTCATAGTTTGGGTGGGGGGACGACTTATACTCAGGAGCGACTTATATATGTTTTTTTTTCACATATTTTTACTTGATTATTAAGACATCACTTACTTACAAGTATAGTTGACCACTTCCCATGTTATTTTTAGTATAGTTGATCACTTCACATGCTTTTATATCTTTATCTTGAACATATTCAAAACATAAAAAATAGAGAAAACATCAAATAAAGCAATTAACACTTTAAAGCACCATATCCTGTATGTACACTTGCTCCATTTTTGCTCCTCTTATATTTATTATTATTATTTATTATTATTTGTTTATTTATCATTTATTCAACACTCTTATTTATTCATTGTTTGTGCCTTCTTGTTTTTTTTTTTGTGTTTGGAGAACCGTGATGTACAAAGGGATTACTATTTCAAGTGACGTCAGTGGCACGGCGCGGCGCGGCTGTTGTTTACATAAAGGACAAACGTACCCACGTAAGGACTACCGGCCTCATTAGCGGTGATCATTTCTAAGTGACACGGAGGACAAAGAGTTTGAAGGAATTAAGGATTTGGCGTGACATAGGAGGTTTGAAAAACTATTATGGCTTTTACGCACACCCGGTCCTACTCTACTGAGTCGGGGGCTGGCGCTCGGCCGAGTGGCTGTCCGCGAACGGTGCATGGGGCTCGGACATGGCCATTACGCACGCCCGGTCCTATGCCATGGAGCTCTCGTGTCTGGAAGTCCACGCCGCCACAAGCTTGGAAGTTTGTTTTGTTTAATAAAGAGCCGTTTACCAAACCCACGTCTATTCTTGTACTTTGTTAACGCTACAATATAGTTATATACTAGATCTGTGGAATAAAGACGAGGCTGACGTCAGGGCGCACGCGCGGCGATGTTGACAAAGGACGAGGAATTTGATCGATGGATTTAATGGATTTAAAGTGCACGGATGGTTTGATAATATTATTGCTTATATTATAGTTATTTGAAATATAGTTTATCTATTGTTATATGAGCCTGTGGAATGTTTTGAAGTGCAAGCGCCCTCAGCCACGCGCACCCATTGTTGACAAAGAACGATCGATGGATTTAATGAATTGGAGTGACACCGATGGTTTTATAAACATGTTATTCATGTAATAGTTGTCCTTAATCACTCTATATGTTACGTCAGGCCCGTTCTCAGTTCTTTGTTTGTGTTTGTCATGTTAGCATACCTATCGTTTAGCCTGTTGTTGCTATCGTTTAGCCTGTTGTTGCTCCTTCATGACTGTTTTTGGTGTGGGATTTTGTCTAATAAATTGCTCCCCAAAATACTCTGGAGCAACTTATATACGGTTTTTTTTTCACATTTTGGGGCATTTTATGGCTGGTGCGACTTATACTCCGGAGCGATTTATAGTCCGGAAAATACGGTACATGGACTATTATCCAATTTTACTAACCCAATAATCCACACACAAAAAACTACACTGAAGCACACAGCAATACAAAACCAAACAAAAAAAAGCTTCAATAAATTATAACATACCCTCATCTATCAAACATTGCTGTCCAATAACAAGCATCCATCTGTCTAATTTGTATTCCTGCTTATGCTGCTCTGGGTCGCTGGGAGCTGCAGCCTATTCCCATCTGAATTAAGGCTAAAAGCGGACTACACTCTGGACTGGTCACCAGTCAATCACAGGTCACACATAGAGACAAACAGCTATTCATACTCACATCAATCAAACTCAAACTTATATGAACAGATGAACAAAGTTACAAGCACAAGATGTTCAAAAAATATTGGGGATGGGCGAGTCCTCATAACAGCCAGTATCCGTATCTAATACCGACCTTATTTGTTTAGGTATCAAAGGTATCATGGAAGCATGGAGTCTGCTGATACCAGCCATCAGTACTTAAGGGGAAGAAAATCTGACATTGAGTAAGTCCTCCTTGGCAAGAATATGATCACTTTAGCATAAAAATGGATGTGGGGGTGCGAATAAGAACCTTGATATAGAGGGGGGATGCTGCATTATATACACTTACTACGCTCCAACAAACTCCTCTGCTCCTGTTTTCACCTACACACTAACACACACACACGCATACAGACTGCTTAGTCTGTCAATCACTGTGGGCTTCGGATTGACTGTGAGGGCAGGAGTCGGGACTGTGTCATCAATATATGGAATTAAGGGAGGATGCCTGGCTGAATGGCAAACATACAGCCCAGACCTCAAAGCACACACACTATGTTCTACCAGAAAGTGTGTCAAAGGACCAGGTGTGAGGGAGTCCCACGGTGCAAGCCTCTTCATTGGCACCACTGTCAAACATTTTAGTGTGCATTCCGGCCATGACAATTAAGAGCATTTGATTCTGCTCTCTGGGGTTATGGCCTGAAAGCTCCCTCGACGGGCAGTTGAGGAAATTAAGTCATTTTCGGGCCCATTAGCCATGAGCGCCAACAGTACGCAGATGGCCGCTGTGGCCCATTAATGCAAAATCCACGTGGTTTAAACAGCTAACTACTGGTTATCTCACACACATAGGGAGGTTAATTGAATGATGAGGGGACAGCGAGTGAGGGTGGCGATGAGGTTGATAGACAAGATGCAAAACAGTCAGAGACTGTGAGCAGCTCACATTGTATTTCAAAGCAATACTTGAGTACTATGACTTGATGACAGTCATTACCGCTAAGTAGACGCTAGAAAAATCTGTAATTAGTGCGTAACGTAGCGCCGCCGCTGAACACAAAGCGGTTGAGAAGACAGATGGAGTGTACAATGGAAAACTGCAAAACAACTTTAATTGTAGCTGGCTGCATTCTGAGTCATTGTTCTGCCATACAAAAGAGACTTCTTCACATTTTGTATTCTTTTGGGGTATAAAGAAAAAACACTAACGGGAAAAACATACCATAGTTCCCTGACCTAGAACTGTTAAATGTGATGCGTATGCTTGTGTAACCAAAAACAAAGTCATTAGCACAATATTAACCAGGCATCATACAAATGATCATTGAAATGAATCAAATGCCATTATTCCATTCCAGCTTATCCAAAAAAAAAAACAGTTTGTAATGTGAAAACAAGCACTCTTTGGTATTGTACTTTAAAGAAACATACACGCATTACAAAATTAAACAAAATGTAAAGAAACTGAACAAAAAAGAAACGTTTTTGCCATCAATGCAAAATGTGAAAAATCTGAGAACAAATTCAAGCATCACATGATCCAGCTATGGACTAAGTCAGTCAATTGGACTGTCACATATTCGCGGCAGAATATATACACAATGTTGCAAAAAGTTTGACGTGTCCTAAACTTACGATGACAAAAGACAGCAAATTATGTCACTATACATATATTGTTTGTGCCGTGATCAGCTTTTTATTGCCTTATCAGGGTTTATTATTATGGCCTTAGAACAGAGGTACGTACACAGATGCCAGTGTTGTCAAGCAGGAACATCCATTACCGGACAAGAGCGGGACTCTATGGCTTCTTATCAGGCGGGAGAGAGAGGTGCCAGACAGGAAGTGATACTGTGATAGAGGGAGGCATACGAGGGGGAAAAAAGAATGGGAGACAAGACAGAGCATGAAAATGAGGGGGGAAAAAAAGCAGAGCTGTGACCCAGCTGCGTCGATACCAAGAAAGGATTGTGAATAATGTGATGCCGTTGCGATAAATAACAAGCAGAGCGTGGCTGCGCGGAAAACAAAACATTTGTCAAGGTGCCTATTAAATGTAATCAAGCTGCTTGATGAGCTTGCTGCAAGGTCTTAGTGAAAGGTGTGAAAAATAAAGTGGGCTTGCAAGTTTATGTGAATTTTTTAAAGGTACAAAAAAGTAATCAAAATGACAGTTTTGAGTCAATTCTAATAATGTGATTATTATGTGAATTGTGTGTTTCCAAAGAAACTAAATGACCGTTTTGCTTGATTAGAAAAACCGACGAGGCTCTTATTGGGCGATTTGGGATGTTAGTATTTTATCCTCAGACTCAAGTTTTAGTGTATGGGTTTTGCGATTCATTGTTTTCAAAAAAGCCTGATGAACGCTAGATCATATGAAAACAGAGGCCGCATTTCCCGTAAGAATTAAAGTAAATGCAAACAATCTGTTCCATAATTCTAAAAACTAGTTTTTTTTTTTTATCGAGAATATTTTTAGATAGAAAAAAACAATTGAAAGAAATAAACCAATTAAATGAGCAAATAAACATTTCACATTACTATTACCATTATTGAAGAAACTTGGTGTATGGAAGAGAGAGAGGAGGGGAATCCCACCCACATCAGGGTTTAATTCCCACTGCTGAGCTCTGTTTAGTTAGCACATTCTCATTTTGCAACATCAGCTTCCTTGATTTACATATTTCTCCTTCACAAGCATAGAAATGATTGGTCATGCATGCACTGGCTTTGCGTTCTTTCTTGAAATCTATCGCATTCCTCATCTTTGTCACCTTTTGAAACCATTCGCCCATCCGTCCATCCACCCATCTATGTTCTGTACAATGGACTGGTGTTGAAAGGTAAACCGACAAATTTCTGGATTATATTAATTCCGGCACCTCTAATGCAGCCATTTTTTTAAAAGGATTATGAGTCCATGAGCGTTACAGCAGTAAATGCTACTAATACAGTATTTGGGATTTGCCTGCTGTCAAACATGACATGTGGTGTCTAAATATGTCACTTCCCAGAGACACTGAGGCTAATAGACTTCTCAATGGATCCATTCAAGAAGTTAATCCTCCAGAACCAACTGTGCGATAGTGAAATATTTTGAACGTGAACTCCAGTCCAACGCTGTTAACTGTGTGCTTTATGATGAAATATTAAACAACTGGAGCAACCCAAGAGAAGGCAGCAAAAAGCAAATATCAAATTATTACTTTCCTACTTAAAATCAAATTAAATTAAGCAATAAAAGCAAGTGAGTGCATGTTTTATATGTTTAAAAACAACGACAAATTCCACGAATTCCATTTAGCGAACGGGAGTAGAAATGCCTTCCCATTCTTTAAACGTACAAATAATGTATTTATTTCATTCTAGCAGAGTGGGCAAATGTGCAAGCTGCATAGCAGTGAATTTGAAATATATTTAATGGCGGCAAAGTCACTATAGTAAATAAAGGCGGTAGGAATACGTGCTCACACACACACACACACACACACACACACACACACACACACACACACACACACACACACACACACACACACACACACACACACAAACGCGCGCACGCACGCACGCACGCACGCACGCACGCACGCACGCACGCACGCACGCACGCACGCACACACACACACACACACACACACACACACACACACACACACACACACACACAGCGGGCTGATGTGAACGAAGTGAGTCCCAGAAGAGCAACGCAGTCCACACGGGAGACGTGTTAATCAGGCAATTGCATCGTTACAAGTCAATGGTGCAAAATGAATGTGCGAAAACAATTTATGTGCTAAACACAAGCACTTCCATATAAAAACCTAAGACAGCAAGTAGAGATTTCACTCTGGCGTCATTTGCTGTCCAACCAACCAGGAATCAATAAAGTACCCCATTTGTTTTCTTCTAACATGCATGTCTAATTAGTGACGTAATTCAATGGCAGTATAGAAAGACTCATGCTTAATTTACACTGACTGCCGAACAGATGCATAGCAATGTAATGGCCTCCATACGGACACCGCATTGGCGTCAATTTGTCAATTCACACCAGATACAGTATGTGGTTCGTATGCGGAGCCCCGCAAGCTTTTTGCAAGGCTTCTTATTTTTCCCAGATGCTGCATGTGTATTTTCATAACAAAGAAATTACACAAGCCAGACAGAAAGTCAAGTGTCAGTATTCGAGGTAGATCGGGAATATTTCAAAATAAAATTGTTTTGTTAACTCGTTCTGTTGTTTGCTTTATGCATAAAAACATATTACCTACATGTATACAAAATACAGACCTTTCATTTCAGCTAACTATGTATGTAGTTTGACATGCAAAAAAACATTTAAAAGCCAAATTTAAAAGTTAGATTTAAGAGATTAAAAAGCCAAAAAACGATCTTGAAACAAATAAACATATTCTCGGAACTTTTGCTCTTCTACTATGGGTAAGTACATTTTGTGTTTAAATAGTGTTATTTTGTCATATTTGATCAATCTTGAGCTATAAATGCCATTGCAGAGTGGTAAGGTTGTTTTCCAAGAATATTTAACTATACCTATAACTTCATATGTACCTGTAGTGAAAAAGCCAAATGTGACGTCTCTGTTGCCAAAATCAACAGTTCAGCCAATGGGGTGATCACTGCCAGCAACCTCTCAAATATCCACTCTCTACTTCCTTCTCTTTTGAGTTATTGTAATATACTGTATCTACCACGGACAGAGTAATTAGCTTCTTTCTTGACAACTGTGCTAGATTGTTTGTGGGTCAATAGAAAAATCGTAGAGTATAATATATGTGGTACCTCAAAATGTTGCCTCCCCAATAAGTACAGGGAGAGGATTGGCATTCTCTTCAGTTGAGTAACTGTATGTCTTTCTTTGACACTATGACACAAATAAATACTTCATTCTCTCTGCAATTGAGTGAAAGAACACAAGGGCACTTGATGAGGAAATAACACATACAGCAATGTGTTTTTGTGTAAACTTCCCTCCGCTATCTTGATAATATTTAATAAACGACAGGTGTACATTAATATTAACACACGCATATAACAAATCTGTTTTTCTGTAAACTTCCCTCAGTTTTCTTGATAATATTTAATAAACGACAGATGTACATTAACATGTCTGCGTTTACAACTTGTTTTGTCAAACATTTGTACATTGTCACTGCTGCTACGGAAATGGAAGTGACTTTCAAAAAGTAATTCCTAAGTTTCCTCGGAGCGCTGAACGATCCTGTAGCAGCAGGAATTTAGTTAGACATACTGTATTTGGACTAATGGAAAAAGGGAAAATCATTGGCAGTGTTAAACTTTCATATCTATGGAGACTTCAAACCTCCACGCCGAAGCGAGCCTGACACGGCAGTGAATTTAGATAAACATGAATCTTAATGAAATGAGACATGTGCGCGCATACTATATTAATCAACTCTCGCTCATCTATTATGCATTAGCTTGCAACTTAACTTATCATGAGCAATTTGTACCAGCATACTGCTGTCGTCCAAGCAGACTGGCTGGGTTGATTGCTTTCGGTCACTATCTGGCAAGTTTCAAATTCATTTCAATAACAGAGCAAAATGTACATGTGTGTGAAATGTACACCATATAATGAAGGCACGCTTAGGGTTGCCCTTAATGAAGTCTGGTTTGATATAAGTGAACAATCCCTATTTACCGTATTACAATATTGCTGTTGATATAGCAATCATAACTGAGAACAGATAATCCACAGGAAGTGCACCAAAGTTAGTTAGCATTCCAACTGACTAACATGTGGTAGCCACATGGTTCTTGACAAAGTGCAGCAATACCGTAATTTTCGGACTATAAGTCGCGTTTTTTTTTTCATAGTTTGGGTGGTGGGGCGACTTATACTCAAGAGCGACTTATATGTGAATTTTTCCGCAAATTTTCAAAATTCAAAAATCCGTGATGTAGTGAAACCGCGATAAACGAACCGCGATGTAGCAAGGGATTACTGTCATTTGACCTGCAAGTGACGTCAGCAGCGGGGCGGTTGTTTACATAAGGGCAAAGGATTCTATCACGGGATGACGAAGATGACGAAGGGCCCCACGTTTGAAGGATTTAATGATTTGGAGTGACACAAGGTTTGAAAAACGTATTTATGTTATAGTTATTTATATATACCCGCGACCCCCGTGGGGACTAAGCGGTTCAGAAAATGGATGGATGGATGGATGGATTTTATTTCGTGTAGCAACTTGTATATGTTTTTATCGTTACAGTTCAGTAGTTGTTGGCTCGTTGAACTCGTTTTGTTAAATAAAGAGCCGTTTACCAAACCCACGTGTTTCCTGGTACTTTGTTAACGCTACAATACGGTTGTATACTAGATCTGTGCGGCGCGCACGCGGCGTTGTTGACATAAAGGACAAGGAATTTGATCGATGGATTTAATAATTAGGAGTGACACAGATGGTTTGATAATATTGTTGTTATATGATAGTTATTTGAAATATACTTTATATATCGTTATATGGGTCTGTGGAATAATTAGAAATGCAACTTACGAGTCCGACGTCAGCGGCGCATATGTGGCGGCATTGTTTACATAAAGGACAATCGATGGATTTAATGAATTGGAGTGACACGGATGGTTTGATAAACGTGTTATTTATGTAATACTTATTTGAATAACTCTGAATGCTACTCAGGCCCGTTCTCAGCTCCTCGTTTGTGTATACGTCACGTTAGCATACCGTATCGTTTAGCCTGTTGTTGCTGGTTCATGTCTGTTCTTGGTGTTGGATTTTGACAAATAAATCTGCCCCAAAAGTGCGACTTATACTCCGCTGCGACTTATATATGTTTTTTTTCACTGTATTGTGCATTTTATGGCTGGTGCAACTTATACTCCGGTGCGACTTATAGTCCAAAAATTACGGTAATTTGATCATCTATTTGTCAGTCAGTATAGTAAGTGTTTGGTCTTTGTGCCACTCGGTGTTAGAAACAATGGAAGGATTATTTGATTGTTATGTGAAATTTTTGTTTGGTTGACTGCAAAGACTTATTTTGAAGTCTATCTAAAATTTGTCGCAACTGATTAAGTGAAAATGCATAAAACATTAAAGTAAGCTTATAAAGATTAGAATTACATCACACTTCAGTGAAAACCATGTAATTACAAATTGTCCAAAATTACCAAACAAACCATTTAACCAAATGCCATCTGTTAAAATACAACTTGATAAAACTTGGTTTAATTGGTGTCATTTAGTTATATGACCTAAGTCCAAAGACAAGCGATTTTCTGTTTTGTTTAACACAACAAAACCACTTTTTGTGTGTGTTTTGGGTAAAAAAAAAGAAAAAGATATTGAGATACTGCTTTTTATTGGACAGAATCAAGTGTTTTTGTAAAAGCCAGCAATGTATTAAAGTCGCAAGATACATTCATTCTATTTTATAGAGCACAGTCAAGTACTGTATATAATCAAACATCAAGAAAACACTCCAAGAAGTCATCTTGGTATTTTCTTAGCTATCCTTACCTAAAATGTCATGACTGTTTTCTGACAACACAAAGCAAACAGTGTATTAAGTCTGAGAGTGTCGCTAGCCAGCAGGCGAATACGACATGAATTCCACATTTGTTGCTCAAATAATGCCGCTAATCCTTAACAGTGCAGCGATGCCGCCAGAGAACGGGAATCCGAAGAACTATGTGCTATAACTGATCCCACGTGTGATGCTGTCAATATGTCCAAGGAAATCTTATTTCTAAGAGAGTGGTATTTTCTTAAAAGAGCAAGGCTATAGAATTGCACATTTCTGAAACATAACATCTACCTTTGAGACGTTGATGGCCTTCCAGAAGACAACAATGACCAAGTGGGGTGTTGCCCGAATGAAATATAATATTGGAAAGCTGTAACAGGGCTCTGAAGTTTAACTCCAGATATTTCTCCCGCCCTTTTCCCATTTCACTGTTCTCTGTGAAAGGTAATTACACCACAGTGGAAGATTTTGACCAGGCAATTCCTGCCTACTGAGGTAATATCAGAGGGAGGACGGTGTCTTTGTGAAAGAGGAATAGCGGCAAGCCAGAGAAAGGGGTGTGAAGTTTCAACACTGCACTTACCCCTCACATACCGCCCTTTTCATGTTGTTGTTCTGTGTGAAAGATACTGACATGGACCTGGCCACCTAGCAATTTCCTGGCTTTGGAGATATGTTGTATCAGAGCTGTCAAAAAGGCGGAACAGTGGAAGGAATTTTTTATTAAAGTGACTAACAGAAAGCAAAACCCCAAGTGTATAGTTTCTCGTGTATTTATTGTGTTTTATCTCTGACTTGATGTTGGTTTTATTGTTTAGCTCTTAACACTTTTATATAACTGCCTCTTGCTTAGGGTGTCATTGTAAATAAAAAATAGTTCTCAACTGACTCAGTGACAAGTTTATACTA
This sequence comes from Syngnathus scovelli, assembly GCF_024217435.2. Lineage (NCBI taxonomy): Eukaryota > Metazoa > Chordata > Actinopteri > Syngnathiformes > Syngnathidae > Syngnathus > Syngnathus scovelli. Next base: position 9,551,757 of record NC_090847.1, on the reverse strand, counting down.
TTTACTGCATTTCACCAAATGTAGACACGATAACGCTTGCAGCTGGATGTGCTATAATATTATATCAATCAAATCCAAATCCATGAATTTGTTAAAGAGTGATGGGGCGGTGTTATGGTACATGTGGTCTCCTATCAGAAGTATTGTCCTCTAGCAGCCACTCTTCTCAAACACGTTTTGCATGACCCTCCACTAACAATCTGTGTAAGATTCCCAAAATAGATGACTTTTTTGATGAGGGGAAAACGCTGTAAGGCTCGCTGACTGGTCAAATCTACAACACTTTGCAAACATAGACGATCGTTACTCAAAAAACTACTCATACCACTGATGAAATGTTTTAGAGGTTTTGAAATTATGAGTTTTCAAAACCGCGTCATACCGTGTTGCTACTACGACTACTGTTTGTGAAAGGTCATGACACAGAAAGTTTAATTGTCGCTGTCTGACAACTACTTTATATACCGCAACGAACAGTGTTTTTTTTTTTTTTTTTTAAATAAGATGTTGTTTGGTCTTCTTTTATAACACTGTGTAAAAGCCTGGAAGAAACTATCATCCACAGACGGGAAAAAAAGTGAAATAAAAAAGTACTAAAACTCCCTGCCGCTCCCTCCCTCCGGAGAGGCCAAGTATGAAGTATTCTAAGCGCCTGATTAATTTCTTCCTGGCTGCTGGTGAGTAATAATGTTCTCTATTGTCCCTCCCCTCAAGAGGATATGAAGGGGGAAAACATCCATATTATTGCTTTTAAATCTATGAAGTTATGACAGCAACAAGAAAAGTCTAAACAATGAAAAACTAAATAAAGAGAACAGTTGAAGCTTCCAGCTACTGAAATGTGTGGCAGTATTTTCAAGAACTTTGGCATTGTGTCCATCTTTCACTCTTGTAGGAGTTGTTGTCTAGCAAGGTGTCACTATACAGCTCAAACCCCCGCTCTATGCAAGTCACACCAGCGGCATTTTGTCTTCAGAGCACCCCTAAATATGAAAAAAAGAAAAATAGCTGGATTTTTTTGTCTTGTTTGCATTGCTAATACCGCATCGTCTTTGTGATGGTCTCAGCTGGAAAGGTCCAAAGGCAAAATGTTAATCAATTAGTCTGTGACAGGAACAACAGATTACACGATGGCTCAGTCACTTAAACACTATGGAGAAGTGGATTGCTATAATTCATTTAAAACTTTCATTAGTGCCATTACTCTACAGTGAACATGAGAAAAATATTCCATGTTAATAGTGGAGGCCCGTCATCTAGATCGGGTGTATATCTGAGACCTTCAAGTAATACCAGCACTTGCAGCTATTTTATATACGGCTTGCAATCATCACAGTTGTGAGCTGTAGCCTATTCCAACTCACTGGGCTGAACTGCTCGACAGCCAATCAATTGCAAGGACGATCCCTGGTGAGGTGTTCCGGGCACATTCCACAGGGGAGGAGGCCCCGAGGATGACCCAGGACATGCAGGAGAGACTATGACTGCTGGCCAGGGTACGAACGCTTTGGGATCTCCCTGGAAGGGGTGGATAAAGTCACTTGTCAGTCATACCCCCCCTGACGTGACCCCAAACAAAATGAAGGAAATGGATGGATGGATGGATGGATGGATGGATGGATGGATGGATGGATGGATGGATGGATGGATGGATGGATGGATGGATGGATGGATGGATGGATGGATGGATGGATGGATGGATGGATGGATGGATGGATGGATGGATGGATGGATGGATGGATGGATGGATGGATGGATGGATGGATGGAAGGACGGACGGACGGGATATGGTTGGATGGATGGACGGACAGACGTTTCACCTCGGGTGGTTAGTGAACTAGTAGTTGGAACTGCCGCAGAGTTATGAGCTGGAATGGTTTCCAGCCCATCAACAACCCTGATGCATTACAGTTGATAAAAAAGGGTTGGATTTATTTATACAGTGTGTGTTATTAATTAGTTATCATTATTAGAGAGTGATTAGTAGAGAGCTATTAATTATTATAATATTAACTGTGGTAGCAATATGGTAACAATATTACAGTAGGTTCTACTGTACGAGTATCATAATATTAACAGTAAAATTAGCAGATTTTTACAATTATGTAACAGTTTAAAATGTTTAAATAAAGCTTTGACAGTTTGACCCATTACTTCCTGTAGGAAAATGTTTAACCTCTGGAGTTTAACTGTATAAACATACGTATAATATAAAAGGCCTGTACCATATATTCATCTGTATTATAAAGTAAGTCTGTCCTTGAATTTCAAGTATGATTGAACAAAAAACCAAAAAAAAAAACAGGAAGGATTCATTTTTTTGACAGAGAGGTGAGCGCAGGGAAAAATCACTCCAGCTGTTTTAGATGAGAAGGCAAAGAGACTCAGGGCGACGTTTAATAGCTAAAAAAAAAAAACATCTGTTAAATCAAGTATAGCCTGAAATGGACCAAAGATTTTCACCTTTCAAAAGGGAAGAACAGCTCTGGCTTGAGCAACGTCAACTAAAACACAAAGTTCGAAGGAATAAAAAGAAAACTGTGAAATTATTTTTTGATGACATGACGAGAGACAGATTGATCAAGGATAAGCAAGTGTAGCGGAGGTCAAAGGGGCTAGAAAACTATGGCAGATCAAGATCACAGTACAGACATACGTATATGTAGTAAATATACTGTCAGCACAATGATAAAAGGTAAAACAATCCAGCACTAGTCATCATACGACATTTGAAGATGATCAGTTGACAATTGTGACTGGTAGGTAGAGAGCTATAAAAGATTGATTTGACATCCCTGCCTTGGCCATTTTGGGTCAGGTGTGTGTTTCAATAAAAATAATAATCAATAATAATCGATACACAATCAGTGATGCAAGTTTGACAAACTCAATTTTACCTTGCAGAGCATCTAAAATACTGTATGATGAAAAAATAAAATCTGTGCAGTTCCTGCATGTGAATAACTTCTGTAATTTGCTGTCTGATAATTGCAATACTAAATCTAATTTGTAATTCACTGCTGCAAATTGTGAGTGACTTCACTGATTTGGATTGCTCCTGTGACAATAAAAGTTCCATATTATTCTTTTCTATTCTACTGTAGAACATGAAAAAAAGTTTTTGTCTTTTTCATTGTGGAAGAAGGATTGGTGTGCAGAAATCTTGCCGCAGTGTCAGTGTCAAACAAGGTGGAGTCCATAGATTTAGCCCCCACCGCAACACCAATGCCCAAGCTGTCGTCACCTCACCAGGCCGCCGGCAGCATCTTATCAGCAGCTGCCAATTACAACACCAGCATCTTATCTGCACAAGCCAATTAGAGCCGGAGCAGTTGCTATGAGGAAATGTCAACAGCTCAGTGAACTTGCCAGGCTACTTTATCTGGACCCGCCACTTTTCACTGTCACAGTAAAGGCCGCTGCAGAGCAATGCTGTGACAAGAAAAGGTTGCAGGTATGACCGACTTATTCGCCTGACTAAAGAAAGACTTCACATGTCGCAATATGGATTTTTCACAGTAGCAGTTGATCCTGAAATGGCAATTGGAATCAAAATGGGTAACTCCCTGTGTTTTTGGGGTATAGGTTATTGAGAATTTTCTCATGGTGTTCTCATGATAGACACACCTACCAAATTTCACACTGCTGAGTGAAACTGGCAACGGAGGGTTGAATTAAAATAATAATAGCTAAAATAAAATAATAATTCCAAGGGACTTAAGCGTATCAACTACAACTACATCATGTTATGCCCAGACTTAAAAAGGAAAACCATGACATTCTTTTATATTGTTTCCTATTTTCTTGTATCAAAGGTGAACAGTACCAAAATAAAGTGAACGATGTGGCAACCCAAGTGATATAACCCAAGTTATGTATCTCATGAACGTAACATGTAACATGTATTAGCAAACATGTCTTCGATCCCCAGGACAGCATTAGCACATTTCTCATGCTTTCTGATGTGCGAGAGGCTGGCAGCACAATTTGAGATAGAGAATTTGTTCGGTTACTTTCAACAACATGTCATAAATTTGTCAGAACTGTAGAAGCAGCGACATTCTTTCACTTTGCTCAACGCCACTTTGAAACAGTGATCCATGCCTCCGTTACATCTCAGCTAGACTACTGGAATGGACTTTATTTTGGGGTCAGCCAGTCAATCCAAAATGCTGTCGCTCACCTCGTAAGAGGGAGCACCAATTCTGGTTGTGCGCCACGTTTTAGAGAGCATTCTGAGATGCTTGTTTTGAAATTGTTAAATGGTCTCATCCTAATTTACCACTCTGAGCTCCTCCACCCCTATGCACCTTCCCGGGGCCTCAGGTCCACAGACCAGACGCAACGAGAAGTACTGAGGGTTAAGCGGAGCCTCAGAGGGGATCGAGTCTTTTCTGTTGCCAGTTCTTCCCTCTGGAATAACCTCCCCTCAAATGTTAGGCAAGCCCCCTCTCTGTCTATTTTCAAAACCTATTTGAAGACCCATTTATTTTTCTTTCAAAGTCAAAGTCAAAGTCAAAGTCAGCTTTATTGTCAATTTCTCCACATGCTTAGACACACAAAGAAACCGAAATTTCGTTCCCCCCTATCCCACGGTGACAAGACATGGCTCACAACAGAAAAGTAAACAAGTATAACAAAAGCGTGCTGAATAAATAATGAATAAATAAATAAATAGGAGGAGCAGAAAAAAAAGGAGCAAGTGCGCGTACAGCAGACATTCCCGAAAATAGCGCAACAGTGCCGCACGCTACGCAGAAGGGGGTAGCGAGTTCAGGGCCCTAACAGCCTGGAGAAAGAAGCTGTTGGCGAGTCTGGTGGTGCGGGAGCGCAGGCTCCTGTACCTCTTCCCAGAGGGCAGAAGGTCAAACAAAGAGTGAGCCGGGTGACTCACATCTCTGGCAATCGAGGTTGCCTTGCGGGCGACATGGGAGGTGTAAATGTCCTTCAGGGAGGGCAGCCGTATTCACTATGCGCTGCAGGGCCTTCAAGTTCTGTTCAGTGCAGTTACCACCCCAGACAGCGATGCAACTGGTGAGGACGCTCTCAATGGTGCCACGGTAAAATGTAGACAGGACTGCCTGAGGAGCACATGCACGCCTGAGCTTCCGCAGGAAGTACAAGCGGCGCTGATCTTTCTTTGCCAGTGACGAGGTGTTTTCGGACCAGGAGAGGTCCTCACTGATGTGCACCCCCAGGAACTTGGTGCAGCTCACCCTCTCCACCACAGCACCGTCGATGATCAGCGGCAGGTGTGTTGTGTGACCCTTCCGGAAGTCAACAATCATCTCCTTGGTCTTATTGACGTTCAGCAGGAGGTTGTTGTCCCTGCACCACGTGGTCAGAAGGTCAACTTCCGACCTGTACCGAGTCTCGTCGCCCTTCGTGATGAGACCCACCAGAGTCGTGTCGTCAGCAAACTTCACTATGCGGTTGTCGCTGTAGGTCGCAGTGCAGTCATGCGTCAGCAGGGTGAAGAGCAATGGACTGAGCACGCAGCCCTGGGGGGCTCCCGTGCTCAGCGTGATGCTGGCGGAGATTTTGTCGCCAACACGCACCACCTGAGGCCTCTGACAGAGGAAGTCCAGTATCCAGTTGCAGAGGGAGGTACTGAGGCCCAGCTCGTCGAGTTTGCAGATGAGTCGCTGCGGCACAATGGTGTTGAAGGCAGAGCTGAAGTCCACAAACAGCAACCTCACATATGAGTCCTTTCTCTCCAGGTGGGTGAGGGCCGAGTGGAGGGCAGAGCAGATGGCATCCTCAGAGGACCGCTTGGCACGGTACGCAAACTGGAAAGGGTCAATGGTGGGGGGGAGAACGGACTTGATGTGCTCCATGACCAGCCGCTCAAAGCACTTCATGATGATGGGCGTCAGTGCCACAGGGCGGTAGTCATTGAAGCAGGACGGTGCAGGTTTCTTTGGCACAGGAACGATGGTGGCAGCCTTGAAACACGAGGGGACGATGGCCTGCTGCAGGGAAACGTTAAAGATGTCCGTGAAGACACCCGACAGCTCCCCAGCGCAGTCCTTCAGCGCTCGACCCGGGATGTTGTCAGGGCCCGCCGCCTTACGGGTGTCAATAGCGGTAAGCGCCCTCCTCACACCGTCGGCAGAGAGGCGCAGGGGCTGCTCGTGTGGGGGGGGGGAGTGGACTTCAGCGGGCAAGTGCTGTTCTGGGCGTCGAAGCGAGCAAAGAAGCGGTTCAGATCGTTCAACAGACGGATGTCGCCCTCACAGCTCCTCGGCGCGGGCTTGTAGTCCGTGATGGTCTGAATGCCCCGCCAAAGGCTACGTGCGTCCTTGCTGTCCTTGAAGTGGGTGGAGACCTTGCACGAGAACGCCTTCTTCGCTTCTTTGATGCCTCGGGACAGGTCGGCCCTCGCTGTCCTCAAGCCAGCCTCATCCCCCGCTCTGAAAGCCTTGTCCCTGGCCCTCAACAGTCTGAGGACAGCCCCCGTCAGCCACGGCTTCCAGTTCGCGTGAGTGACGACGGATTTCGAGCAAGTCACATCATCGATGCACTTTGTGATGTAAGAGGTAACAGAGTCAGTATACTCCTCTATGTCCGTCCAATCGTTGTAGGTGGCTGCCTGCTTAAACAAGTCCCAGTCAGTGGTGTCGAAGCAGTCACGAAGTGCATCGGAGGCACTTTGGCGTTTGACTGACTTTTTGACCATTATTGTTTTGAACAAACATAAAAGGGGGCTGCTTTCAAGTGCTGTTATGAACAGAAAATCATGTGGAGCATGGATGAAAAATTGGACAGGATGTGAAGTACACGAGGTTTCAGCTTTTAGCACTGAGGTTATAGCAGTGCGTTCATGGTCGACTAAAGTCATGGAACAAAAAACAAAATTTTACAAACTGCGTCCAGTCATCAAGTGTGTATTTATATAACAAATTTTGAAAATACGGCTTAAATACAAACGTTTTGATCTGCCTGCCAAAGTGCGGGCAATAATTATTGATCCTTTAGGTATTTTGACAAAAGCACATTACAAACATGAGACATTAACATTAAGACACTAGGGAACTATTTTGCATCAAGTGTAAAAGTTGACGTCGTCGTCATGTTTTGTTCAAGCTTGATAGGAAAAACAATGTAAGCCTGCTACGAAAATAAATAAATGAAAAGCTAATTGATGAAACAAGTGTTTCCCTTGGTGTCCTAATGCTGTTTGACAAATGAAGACGTTAGATAAGCCCATTTCCAGAGTTTTATCTATTTATTTTTTACATCTGTCGTTGAACCCACTGAGCCGGTGTCTATAATTTTGTTGTTTGTGTTCGTGCGCACCTTCGACAAAAGGAAATGGCAGCTTCTAAATAAAAGTATTGCACCTGGGGATGCGGCAAAGACAGACAAATTATCAAAGACCACCTCTTGACTTTAAAATGATTATACCGAACCTAAGACAAAAGTACATCTTCAATTAAAAGTTGAACATGTTCTTGTTTCGGGGTATGCTCTTTGTGTCGTATGCTGTATGAAAATAATCACTGTCAGTTGTCTACTCGAATAATACATGTACTGTCGTGCCCTAATTAGTTTCAAACAACATACAAAGGCAACTCAACTGGGACACACACCTCCCTATCAATGAATTAAATAGGAACCTCAATTCTTGACCTCATGAAGAGTCATGAAATTTGGAATACAATCAAAAATTGTGAGGCGACTGTTATTGTACCTTATCATACATTCTTGTTTGTTGAAGTGGAACTTGAATGCTTGACCTCTCAAGCTTGTAAAAATAAGACTATTGCCAAAATCTATACATCCATTTTCTATGCTGTTTATCCCGACCGAGTTGGGTGGCAGGTGAGCTGAAGCGTAATCCATCAGATTCCGGGTGAAAGAAATGGTAGGCAGCCAGCTAATGGCGGGGCACACATATACAAACGTGAATTCACACTCTGCTTCACATCCAAAAGTTTATGTCGGAGTACTCGAGAGAGAGAGAGAGAGAGAGAGAGAGAGAGAGAGAGAGAGAGAGAGAGAGAGAGAGAGAGAGAGAGAGAGAGAGAGAGAGAGAGAGAGAGAGAGAGAGAGAGAGAGAGAGAGAGAGAGAGAGAGAGAGAGAGAGAGAGAGAGAGAGAGAGAGAGAGAGAGAGAGAGAGAGAGAGAGAGAGAGAGAGAGAGAGAGAGAGAGAGAGAGAGAGAAAACTGAATATGGACAAAATATCAGGATGTAATGAGTTTTTAATTGTACCTATTTTTTTTTTTTTACCCACAACTGTCCTCCAATATAAAAAATAAAATGAAATTCTGAGGTAGACACCAACCATATTCACATGAGGCAAATGAATGATTTTTGGAAAGTGCTCACAAAGAGATGAGACATACACAATCTGGCTTTGTAGCTTCTGGATTTTGGGGAATCTATCTGGTAGGTTTGGTGATTATATGAGGAAAATTTGGAGTTGCAATAGGGTGAATCTTAAGCGACCAGGATGGAAAACAGGTATTGATGAATGGCTTTCCATTAAGTTTACTTAATCGTGTCTCTAAGGCTGGAGGAAATATTCAAATACTTTTTCCCCCCTCCAACTAATCTCTTCAACAGTGTAGCTGTGCTTGTGCCTCGAGGTAATAAAAGGATTGAGGCACAACAACATCATCCCATTCAGCTATGATCAAACAACTCGAGGCAAAATGCACTTTTTTAACGTTACGGTGTGCAGAGCTGGAGTTAGTCTGCAGGCTGTGCCATTAGCCTCGGTGAGAGTTCACCAAGCACCTTCTGGCACCATTCATTATTTAGCTCTCACATGAATGTAGGCTCTGCAAGATGGGGCGAAGCGGCAATAAATCTTTGACCGCTACACTGCACACAGGAGCGACAACTCAAGAAGAAGAAAAAGTCAAACATTTACTGCATTGTTGCTCATGATGTTTGGTTGCTTTGGTTTGTCTAGCTTGATGCACCGTGTAGGACAACAATGAGATGCTTTTGCGTATTGCTGACAGTATTTGAACATGAGGTTTACGTTAACATATTGTTGCGACGATTGGCCGAGGGTATTTATTTAACCAACTGCTGAAGCGGGAAACTGGAGCAAAAATAACACAGTCATGGACACATGAACAAAAGTTCCACAACTACTGTGGAACTCGGTAAACTGCCGTCATAATTGTTGTTTTCCATAAATGATAAAGAACAGTTGCCTGATAGTATTGTTATATTGTCTGTCGACATTTGTTGGTGAACCGTTTGTGTTCAATATCCATTGCCTTAAGTGTTATAGTACGTGAAGCTCTTTGTTACAGCTGCAGCTGTTGTAAAATGTGTTGTGTTGTGTTGTGTCGTGGCTGTTGATGTTGTGTTGTGTTGTATTGTACTATAACACAGCTATACATAGCTGTTGTTTGTTAGCCAATCTGGTGTGTCCCCTTTTTGTGTTAGCATTAAGCTTGTGCACTTAAATGCAAAATGTGGTTGTTTTAAATACACAAAGTAGAATTCTCTCTATTACCTTGAGTTCAACTGCATTAAACAGCTTGTTTTGAAGATTTTGTTTCACTATTTGACAGACCGCTGCTTGCTGTGAAGGGAGCTGAGTTAATTTTACTGTCACCATAGAGCCCTTGGTTGTCAAGCTGTGATTAGCAAGTCAAAGCAAAAAAAACAAAAAACAAAAAAAAAAACATATTTTAAGGCATCACTATAATGTAAAACTACATGGAAAAAGTTTCCATTCTTCAGTGGTGATGCTGTTCTGTTTGCCAAACAATTTTAAATAGGCTCAACATGTGGGTGAACTGATTTATTAACAGTTACGTCTCGAGTGTCTTTGCTTTAGGTATGATATCACTTGGGTTGTAACCCAATAGCAGTGCTGAAGGTGACGTGGCTAACTGTTAAGTGCGCCACACAAATTGGCAAACAAAAGATTTGACCTCGAAGCTATAATGAATCATTTTAAAAACACCGGGAAATAATGTTTGGGCACTTAACTTTTTTTCCACATGGACATTTGCTGCTGTGGATGTTCTTTTACAGTGACAAATGTCTATGGAGATTAAGATGCCCGGGTTTGGAGTAGCTTTAGAAGGGGAAAAAGGTCCCCACAAAACTGTTTTATGTAATTACTGGGAGCCTGAGCTGATTATTTGAGCTGATCAATTGATTATCCTATGGATTATTCCATCAATTCATTAATCGGGTGGACAACACGTCAAAGTAAGTACTTGAATCTTGTGGGGAGGGAGTGAGTACATGCATTGGCTCATCAGTAAATATACAGTCTTTATCGCTGCTAGTGCAGAAGTAGAGACAAGTTAACTTTTATGTCATGACACACACACACTTTTACACGCACAAATCCCCAAATGAATCAGAAGGCAAGAGGCAGGGCCCGATATGCAGTCTGCTATGCATTTCAAATGACTCCTCCACTCCTCCATCACCACTAAGACAGCACTCAGGATGCCAGCGGCCGCTTCTTGCAAGCTGCATATTTAATTTAAAGAGTTGGAATGCAAAACTTATAGTGCATTCATGATATCGGGGTTGAGGGCCACAATCAGATTCCCGGGTTCAACTGCATTTCCATAATTGTATATATATTATTATAAATATCATTTAGTTGGTGTTGCAAATCATGTTATTGATTTGACATTTCGTTCATTGCATTTGTGACCTCTCCTCTCAACAATAGCACAAAGGAAAATCAGCGCCGTCCAAGCCTCTTTAGTTTGGACCTCCTGCCTGAAACAAAGCCCCAACCCAAAGAAAATCAGATGAAGTGTTGTGATTTTAAAATGTCTCATTTCAATTTCTATTCTGAGTTACATATGCTTTTGTAATCCATTTCTCACCTGTGGCCAATAATTACTATTGAATAAAACCTGACCAGGAGTCAGTGTGACATGAAAAAATGGAATGAAGATTGCCTTTGTTATTTTCATCACTGTCCAAACAAAGTAAACACCTCCAAATTGTGTTAGTTTATAATCCCAAAAAACAAAGAGCCAACCCTCCATTTACTATAGTGCTTAAACTCGTGAAGGTTGCAGATGAGATAGAGCCTCTTCCAGTTGGCCTTGGGCATTAGGGTGAAGACACTCTGGATAAGTTACACAGTGACTTAGTGTTTCCTCATTATGAGGCGTGGCTTGATTGAATGATTTTTTTTTTCTTTGTGTCGCAAGCCAAAATTCACCCAATATTTGAATTTTAAAATGTTTTTTGTTAGGCAGAGACGAATTAAAAACTACCTGTTCTTTTTTTACATGTACAATATATCAAACCCATAGCGTGGATTTGGGTTCCTTGTGGCCTTTAATGCCAGGCAAAAAAGCAGCTTTTAGCTACCCTCTCATGCTTTGTTTTTCTTGTGTATGTGAACTGTTGAACCCGGCGGTGGTGTCCCGCAGTCCCCAAGCCTGTGCATCATTGGTGCAACACCCTGTGCATCATTGGTGCAACACCCTGTGCTGTACACCTTGCTGTGAAGGCACATAAAATAAAATAAAAAACAAATGACATCATAGAGAATTTTGTTTTGCTGTGAGCGCGTTGAGTATACCCTTCTATTGAAAAGCGCAATATAAATCCAATGCATTATATAAGGGCTATTTTGCATGAGGGTTCAGGAAAGAGTAATCACATGGGCATCCATGCTGAAAAGATTCACTGGTGATAGTTGGTCCTATTTGGTTCAGGGCAAAAAAAATGTGAGTGAAACAGACCCTAATTCACCATAACCGTTGGACATGCCAGCATTCAACACGCTGCGAGTTTCCATTTCTGTGCCCTGTATTTTGATATACAGTATATAGCTCAAAACATTGATTTGGGACATGGAGCAACAGTCTTACTGTATTTTGTATTTCGAGTTAATTTTGACCCCAGAACAACTACAACTAAACTTTGATGTCACGCCTAAGAATAAACTTCTCTCAAATCAAGACAGTCAGTGCCTGTTATGCTACTGAAAAATGAAAACATTTGTCGCAAAATGGACAAACATCGGAAGCTAAATCGCAGCACAGTCGTACTTTGATGTCACTGGCACAGATCTACTATAAGCTTCTTAATTGAAGTCAGTGCATACTTGCTGTTGATAAGACATTTGACCCAATGTGCGAAAAGGAGAAGAAATCACATTTATGTCCAGATTTGCTTATTTCTAAAAATCTGAATCTATTTAGTAACTCAAAGTGATTCTAGTAAATAGTAGTCAATATAGAACACAAGGAATATTTTTCATCTCTAAGCATCAATCTTGGCTGAGTATTCGCTAGTATGTGTTCCATTACTTATAAAAGGCCATGCGCGGGTCCATCTTCCTCGCTTTAAGACACACGCCCACACAAAAATGCACAAGTACCTCAAAAGGCAATGAGCTGTCAACGGTGACAGCTAACGTTCCCTATTACATTATTTACCTTCCGACAACTCTCTGTCCGCCAGTTGTCATAGTACATTCTTTGTTTATATGCAATACGTGAAACCAGATTTATTTATTCATTTGTTTGTATGTGCGATGCTGTGCTATTTTTCTTCCCATACTTTGTTTATGCATGATCATGATCATAATTAGCATTAAATTATATTTTCTTTCTTCTAATTTCAGCAGTCCAACTATTATTTCTTCACAAACCTAAACAAAACACTAGGAAATTGACTGATTTGCCGTCAGCTGAATGTAGCATTCTGCGCTGTGCATCTCCAAATCAGTGTTGGCTCACAACATGCAGCCAGTGCTCAGCGGGGCTTGAGGGAAAATGAACATCTCTGGCTGCGTACTGAGAGTGATCAAATCAGAAGCGGAGGGTCCTCGCCGTGTGTCCGCTGGCCCTGAGTTGAAGCTTGCTTTGTGGACACACACAAAGAATGAGGACGTATTCAGTAACATCCCCCCCCCCCCCCCCACACACACACACACAAATCGCTGTTTAAGGACAACAGTTCAAATGTTGTAATATTCACATTCCACCAAAAAGAAAACACATTGATTAATAGATTGAGAATGAGAACGTGTCTGTCCTGCTTAATTGTAAAAAAAAAATCCTAGGACACCAACAGAGTGCTTACTTTTTCTCCACTATCCTTCTTTCAGGAAAAAGAAGTGCCTAATCCTTAGAAGCTGGCTGAAACAGGTCTCGCGACGTGCGCTAAATTTTACAAGCTCTAATTAAGGCATTCAACTTTGGATGTCAAAGCGTATGCCATGGCCACTCACAGGATGTGAGGACATCTGTGTTTGTGTTGTCTTGGCTGGCTAGTTGAAACGTTGTAAATATTCGATCAGCGGGGAATCATTAAGTCTGAAATGAATCGAATTCCTTGAGGGCTGCATTAAACAAGTCATTTGTCTTGTTGCTCTCTTAAATTTACCTCTAATTTAATGAAATAAAATTGCAGCTGATCAATGTTGTTCCAAGCACATGCATGCTCACACGCACGTGTGACAGATTGCAAAGCGCAAAATCAAGAGTAATGAGAAAAATCTATCCATTACTGGTCCCTCAACGAGACTAAATCAGCACAGAGTTAATGAGCTCCATCAGCACATGAGACCGTCCAACTTGGCGTGTCACACGAGACAGCCAATGAGAAGGCAGTACCAGCAAATGCTCGCCGTCCAAAGCGAGAGGCGCGCAATAGAATTAAAGACAAGAAATTACATGTAAAGTAAAAATAAATAAGTAAATAAATAAAATAAATAAATAAATAAAATAAAAAGTATAAGACTGACCTTTATACTCCAGAAGGGGAAAATATAATAGCATAAAACCTCCTGAGAATATATCATCTCCTGTGAGACAAATGCCCATTACGTAAGAAACGACATGTCACTTTTCATCACAGTCCACGGCGGACAGTAAATAGTAACTATAAGAAGGCTGTGACTTGAACATGATGTGACAGGATGAGGTATAAAATACTGAGGGATTCATTGCATTATACCTAAAAGCTATTTGGACAGTGTGCATTATTTAAGAGGAGGAGGATAGTTGTCCAAGTCACTTGGCCTAGATTTACACTGCACGCTTCAAGTGATATTTTTTTTTCTAATAAAAATAGTTGAATGCAAGGGTGTGTCCATGATTTAATACGCAAAAAAAAAGTTGAAGTGAATTTAGAGATTTGTTTCTAAATGTTTGAATGAACATAACTGCCAAAAACATGTGCAAAGAGGGGAATTCTTTAAAGAAATCAGAGTTACAATCCAGTTTACAGTTAATGAAGGGTGTATGATGTTAGACACTGGATCCGTATTGTTTAGAGTACTGTAATCACTCTCTTCTGGTATGAATTATGTTCTTGTACGAGTAGGCTTCATTACAAAGCTCTTACTATTTTGATATTTTATATCCTTACTCTAAAGTGTTTGAGTGTAAATAAGCATATGCACTGTGAATTGCCCTTGGATAAGACGCGCTATACAAATACTACCGCCTTGACTGACGCCGTGCATGAACGATAGATGGATAGATAAAACACATTCAGGCGTTTGCTGCCTTACAAAGGCTGAGGTAAAAGAAATGTGTGCGGTTATGCCAACAGTGTTTGGATTGGCGTCTTTGAGAGCAGAAAAGAAACATCTGCACTCAAGTGGCTGCTTGTTTAACATCACTGACATTTCCATATGCGTTCAGACTTCGAAAAGCAAATTGTCACAGAAACAGCGCTGCTACACAACAAACCATGTCGTAAATATGTCATGTTGGTTCAAGTTCAAAAACACTTTTAATGTTAAGTGAACGTATCTTTGTAAAACCTGCATTAATTGTACATCATCTTCTCACAATTTTTTTATATAATTACCTTAACAAATCAAATGTCAATTACAAATGTTTGAGCTCAGCAGAGCAAAAACATAAAACATGGTGAAGACTCCAATTTCTGCCAAAAACTCTGACTAAACATAGCTATTCAGAATTACATCAGCCAGTTGAGACGCAAACTGTCACTTCAACATACTTCCTTGAAAAAAATACTTTCCATCTAACCAAGGTCTTGTGGCATCTTGGGGTCTTACAGACAGAGCACAGACACAAAAGATGGCTTTTTTTTCCACACGAAAATAACTTCCACAGAAACAAAAATAAACTATGCAAATAGGTGAATTAGTAAATAGTGAACCACTAGTTTGTGTGGTTCAACGAACTCTGCTGTAGTCTCTAAAAAGAACCAAACTATCATTACAATACAGTTATAACACTCACCATTTTCAATTTCCAGTTTTATGGTTATCATCACACTTACCCATCTTTGGTGACATTCTAAAAGCATAAATGGTGTGAACCAGCTTCTTGTTGATCTCAGCCACTTAACAACCACTTAAGAACGATTTTGATATGATACATTAACTAATTATTGCTTTACACGGGAAGGGAATTAACATTCAAAAGCAAAGCACAGAAGGCACAAGAAACGGCACCTCCTAGTATCAAGGACAGCTTCTTTTTACGCACAAAAGCAGTTCATTAACTTGTGTAATGAGAAAGTCTCATTTTCATTTGACGTATTGATTGGCTGGCAACCTTAGCTTAGTCTAAGTTATAAAATAATTACAGTGCGCTAAAGCCATGTGTGTAGATGCATACACAAGCATACGCAAGGTCAGTTGGCATTGGTATGAGGAAAGCAGAATCGGTTGCCGCCGTGTTGATTGGCATGCGACGTTGGCATGGCAACAGACAGTCAGTCAGGCAACCTCTCAACAGAGCGCTCAAAGATGGACAGACAAGCTGAGCCAGAGGACACACCCAGCAAGTAGCTGACTAAACTGTTCTTTTCTGCCATAGTGACACCAAATAATAGGATTAGGTAACAATTTGCATTCCAGTGATTTGACATTGGAAGCAACAAAGGAAGCAGGAGGGAGGGGTAAGAAAAACAAGGCTGCATCACATTTGCATTTCGACAAGCGCACATTTAACGTAAAAACCCGCTATTGTTTCGTAAGCGTCGGTACCTGCAGGCAGGCTGGCTCGCTTCCTTTTCTTGCTGTTTTCAGACGCGGTTTCCAAAGGTGGACACTCAGTCACCAGTGAGCCGCTGGAGCTGTTGAAGTGCAGGGGGTCGTTGTTGGCGGCCGGATCAAAGGGCAGAGCATTGAGTCCTGTGAGAGCAAAACACAGAAAAGCATCGTGTTAATAAATAAATACAGGCCGACGTGGAAAAATGACACGCGTGGGAAGACCACTCAAACATTAATACTTCCGTGTCAACTGCTATAGTAAACAAGCAATGGTGAGATTCAGCATAGGATTGACGAGCCGGTGATATATCTGGTGATTTTTACATTATTATTCTTTTAAGAAATAGTTTCACCTAGTGATGAAGCGATACTGAAACCAGTATCAGGGATCTGTTCCAATACAGTACAGTTACTCATAGATATTCTCAGCTACTCTACTTACCAGCACTACGTCACTCGACTGATACAATGGCCTGTGTTGAAGGTAACGTCGAACATCTGCATCAATCTTTCTGTATTTTGCCTGGTTCTAGGTTATTTATCACCTCTTTATAAGGTCTGTGCAATTAATCAAAATTCAATTACAACTATTACACTCCACGATTACCAAATTGGCACAATCGTAAGAAAAATGAAAGGCTAAATGAAGTGGGCTACCCAACTATGACTCGCAGAGGTTGCTGATTGACTCTCAACTAGTTTGTCGGCTAAAGAAACAGCCTGCATTCATGCTGCAGCCACAGCAAAACTCCTCTAGGTAACCCGTTACACCACAGGTGTCAAACTCAAGGCCCGGGGGCCGGATACGGCCCGCCACATCCTTTTGTGTCCGCCACATCCTTTTGTGTGGCCCGCGAAGACAAATTGTGCATCAAATTTGTGTCATTACTAGAATTGCTAATTGTCTTTACTTTTAATAATATATTTTTAAAAAAAATATTTGACCAGGTTTTACTCGTCTGATTTGAAAAAATTTTATTTGTCAGTTTGTTTTGTAGCTTTTACTGTATATAATATGAGGTGCTCATACATTTATTTGGGTTGACAGTCATAATGTCCCTCCGAAAGAAGCTATGACTACAATGCGGCCCACGAAAAAAATGAGTTTGACACCCCTGTCAGAAATGACTGATGCGCTAACTTGACTATTCTGGAATTCTTGTCTTCAATAGTGTAACCTGATGCGCTAACTTGACTATTCTGGAATTCTTGTCTTCAATAGTGTAACGGTTACACTATTGAAGACAAGAATTCCAGAATAGTCAAGTTAGCGCATCAGTCATTTCTGCATTGCTTCAACTGTGCTTACACTGGACTCGACTGTCAGACATTATTTATGTTGACAAGCTCATATTTTTTAACAAGCAGCAGTGAGTTGTCTGTGTTTCATTATGCTTATGTGGTGTTTATGTTTAATAGGAGGAAATTGAGCTGGGCCCCATGCAACACTGTCTTTCGGCACCAGTTGAAGCGATTGGCATGAAACTGAGCACGGAAAACTCTCAAGGACCTTTGGCCAAACTTGAACAGGAAGTCAGCCTTTTTGGTTTGAAGTGGGCATTTCTCATAAATTCTAGGGCTCTTACTTGGATGAACTACAGGACAACTGGGGAATTTGTCCAAATAAGCCCCAGTCAAAAGGAGCTATTCAAGATATTTATGTGGGTGGAGCATGGTGTCAAAGTTGAAAGAACTGTTCAATGATTTGCCATTAAAGCAAAAAACAAAACAAAAAAAGTTGAGATTTTCTGCCTTCATTAATTTTGTTTTGTGATACATGATTTTTCACAGACTGGGGAGAAAAACAGAAGAAGAAAAAATCTTATTCCCTTCATAAATAGTGAATCGCCTAGAGCTCTGAAATTGAAAGAGGTCTGCATAAAATGATATTGAATGGCCTCATCTAATTTTTAATGACAGGTCATCTCATGAATGTTCATGGTATGCAGCGTAGTATATATTCATTATTTTCAATGCGTTGGGAGGGGAGGCGTTTTCTTCCTGAGACAATAATGGACTCAATTTATTGGTTGGGGCTTTTCTAGTTTGCTCACCAAATCTTTCTTCTCATCGACTAAATCCATACATATGCACTGAACAAGAAAACATCCTCAACTAATGAGTGAAGAGATTCACATGGAAATGACTAATGAATCTTACTTGATGTGTTTTGAATGCTTCTAAGTATCAGCACTTTTGAGTTCAATGTAGGCGTTCACAATTCACAGCAAAGTCCTGCAGAGACTGGCTCATGAAAAATTCATGGCATTTCTTTAGCATTCACATTTGTTGTTGTTGGCCTTGCAGAAACAACCCAAAGAGCCACTCTAGGTTACAAGCCAAACACTGACAAAGACCTCTTTGATTAGTTTGAGAAAGTTTGAATGTAATTTCACCTGCACAACTTTTTGGAGGATTCAGAGCAGTTTTATAATAACAATGACAAATTCTAGGTCTCTATTAAGGTCAATGCAGTAGGAAATTTACAGTACACACAAAGGAAATATTCAAAACAATATGGTCATTTGGAACTGGCAAGTGCATGCTTAGCAGGCAAGTGGTAAGAACAGCAGAACAAGCAACAACAACAACAAAAAAGAAATAAAGAAAATGTGAATGGCTAAAGTGAAACAGTTGGATATTATATTTGGTTGTTTATGTCGGACATATTTTTGCTAATGCAGTTGCAAATTCAATATCACAGAGAGTTAAGGCAATGGTAATGAGTCCTTCCAGTTCAATAACCACACGTTCCTTTAATTATTAAACAAAGATCAATGCTGTAAACTTAATTTAACCTTGATTTATCAACAAGAAGCAATTCGCAAGATAAAAAAAAAACTTGATCCAGAAGTTGGAGTAAACCGCAGTATTTTTCATTTTTCCTGTCAATTCACCAACAAGGTTTTTCTGCTCGAGAAAATGTATAAACGTTGCAGAGGCAAGGGTCATTTTCTGATCCACCGTGACAAATTGAGCCTATAAACACATTCAACAAGCGTATGTGTGCGCCTGTTTGTGTGTGTATGGCGGGGATCAGAGTGAATTGGAGGTAGTTGAGGTTTAGAAAGGAGAGTTTATTATTTTGTATAAAGTCAGCCTGGTCCTCAGACAGGAAAGATGCCATCTGTCTGTCGCAATAACGGTATAATACAAGTTTGCCAACCTGTTTTTATTTTTTATTTTTTTTACTTTAGTATGACCTGGATTTGGGTATTCGTGCACTTGGAAAACAATTTTGCAAACATCGCCGGGACCAAAAAAAAAAAACAACCAACTGCCTCTAACTCAACCATTTGATGAAAAACTACAATAAAGTGAAGGTGTTTGAGTTAGCCTGCTCGAAATTTACCCCAAGTTATCGGTAGTGCCAGAACCAAATGAGAAAACAGTCAAACTCATTAGAGGTCAGTGTGTAACCTTTCAACAATGATCTATGACTAAAACGGTCACAGGTCCCACAGGTTTCGCAATGTTATTTCTCCATTTGTGTGTGGCAAGGCTTTAGGAACCACTTCTATTAACGGCGCATGCACAACCCTCCCCTCTCATTCACATCCTTTCTGCAAAGTGATGTGGAGAAGTTATACTTGAATTATAATGACTTCACAGCACACCGGCTGCGGATGTAGATGAAACCTTCCGGAGCTTCACTTAGTGTTCTGCTAAGATTCTTTAGCCTTCCTATTCCCTTCCACACTTTAATCGCAGTCTTTAAGAGCCTATAAACTCAATTGTACAGCATGAATAATGCAGATTGTACAGGGAAACGCGGTAAGTGCTTCAGTGGGGACTAACATAAAACTATAGAAGCCATCAGAAGCCACGTGGGGTCATTGATTTGAACGAAGACCATTAAAATATTAAACATCTAAAGTACATTTGCTCATCTGACAAGATCTCACACAACACCAGTGGATCCAAAAAAGTCAACACACCCTTGTTTAAATGCAAGGTTACCTTTTGGAATTACAGCCATTTCAACCAAAGTTTCATTGGACCATAAGGTAATTTCTACGTAAATTTGGGAGATTTCAAGTGTGCTATTACCCAGTGTATCTGTGATTGGATGATTTTCTTTTCAAGATGAGGTTTCTATTCTGTCATACTATCTCATAGCCCAGACATATGAAGAAAAGGGGAGCTTGTTGTCAGTTGTAGTAAACAACCGTTACTAATTCCTGCAACTCATTCATTGTTGCTGCTAACCGCTTGGCAACATAATAGTGGACAAAGTTTTTTCATTAAGCTTGGTCTCATTTTAGTGATATAACAAAAAAGAAAACCAGTTATCTCAACACGGGTGTGTAGACTTTTTATATCTTCCATGTGTCAATGCAAACACATTGAACAATCACCTGAGCGAGGATTGTGATTCACTGTCAGCCCAGGTTCCAACGTCTGCCATGACTCCATTACATGTGGTCAGAGTAGCATCCAAGTCTTATGATATCGTATTCAAAAGCCCAAGTATTTCACATACATTAGTAATGGGGGTCACAAGTCTTCCTCTGATAACAAGACCGACTGCCATGGATCACAGTACAGTGACAGTGACAGGCCATGCTGGATGACAGCTGGCACCTCTAAAATTAGCCTCCAGCCACCTGAAAGATTACCGATGAAATAAAGATCACGGCTCGGCCGGGACTATTTTAACTATTACAATGATATTGACAATGCAACAACATAGCATATTACCTCAAATAAAGGCGCTGTGCCGCCAATTAGTCAGCACACGCATCACCCACAAAAGTTTCTTCTCTCAACACTGTATTGTCAGGAAAATAATAATTGTAAATTTGTGCATAGACGCAAAGAGCAGTTGACTGCACTGCGGACTAAAAACAGCAGCTGGGGCACATAACCCGACTGAAGTGTCAAGGTTTACCTCAGGTGGTGTTCGATTCTACATGGTGTCAACGTCTTTAAAGCCAACTAGACTCTGACGATGACGCGGATGTGCGCTCACTCCACATTTCTTTGCACATCTAGTGTTCTGACTTGAATACATCGATGAACATATTGTAGTTGTCTATCAAAATCAACACACGTGTAGCGACAATCGCCTCTTCATTTAAACTATATTCACTCCTCCCAGCCTGTGCATGCACATTTCAAACATTTCAACACCCCCTACCAGAAAAAGTCACGCAAGATACTGAATGCATTTAAAATCATTAAAGTAAAACTGAGAAACGGCCTGCGTATGCAATTTTGAGAAGAACTTTGAGAGATTGCATTTCTGTTTCATTTTTCTTGATTCTGATTATGTTCTACAATGACCTAGTAATTAACCGATTGAAATATGAGGTATATTTTTACAATGTGCAATTTTTCTCAGATTTACTCATGGTGGATCATGTGAACATTGATTACATTTCACAGCTAGCTTATACACAAAGTAGCTATAATTGCAAATTTCAATTCTATGGGTAAGCTTAACCCACTTTTGCTGGAAGACCTATTCTCTTTGTTGGCTGGATGCCAGCACTGGCCCACGTGGCCCTTTAGTAAAAAGGCCGCAAATGAGCTCTCGTCCGCCTGACCTACTCTACGATGGTGGACTTAGCGTGGTAGAACCTTTCGAAGGCCCAAGCCAGGCCGAACACTGCAAAAGCCAGGTGTGCATCACTGCTAGAGAGCTCCCTCTGACCACGTGCTGTGCGAAACCAGCCTTTTCCAATCTTTCCATTTCCCATTTTTATTTTTAACTTTTTATTTCAAGCTTGCTGCCAACTTCTTCTACGTGGCATGGCTCACTGCAAAGACACTCCAAACTACCTTCAACTTCAGACAGTGAGCGCAACCTATCGTGTACAAATATTGGTGCATAAATTTGGGAATAGGCGTTAAGATGGGCCATTCTTTTTATCACCGGTTCATACTAGGTTGCTGATTTTGAGCTGTATTTTTCTTTCATCTTGTCGATCTGACAGTATTCTTATTTCTTTACTATTCTTTCATCGTAGTTAGTTTGCTTTCTTAACATACTCATTATGATTCCCATGTGGATTTTGATAATAAATGTTCACATTATTAAATGGCAGGTGGCTCGGTGGCACACTGGGTAGCACGTCCGCCTCACAGTTAGTCAAGTCAAGTCAAGTCAAGTCAAGTCAAGTCAAGTCAAGTCAAGTCAAGTCAAGTCAAGTCAAGTCAAGTTTATTTGTATAGCCCTAAATCACAAACAGTCTCAAAGGGCTTCACATAGCCAAAATTGACAATTATTCTCAAAGCATCCCCTGATCATAAGCTCCCAAAAGGGCAAGGAAAAACTCAAAAAAACCCTGCCAGGGGAAAATGAGAAACCTTGAGAGGGACCACAGATGGAAGGATCCCCCTTTCAGGATCACCAGGTTGTAATGGATGCAGAGAGTGCACAAGTAATACATAATATGAAAATCAATGAAAAAAAATGGATGTCGGAGGTGCCCTCGATTGTCCTGGCAGTGTCCTCAAGGGGGACGAGCCGCAGCTCCCCCATCCCGAACTGGTCCCCGAGAATCCAGCCAGCCGCTATCAGCTTTTGAGCCACCTAACCCCCTCCCCAGCCGGGGAGGAGGTGGGCAGAGAGAACAGAACAAACGCCGGCCAGTTAGGAGGGTGCGGGTTCGATTCCACCTCCGGCCCTCACTGTGTGGAGTTTGCATGTTCTTCCCGGACCGGCATGGGTTTTCTCCGGGCACTCCGGTTTCCTCCCACATCCCAAAAACATGCTTGGTAGGCCGATTGAGCACTCCAAATTGTCCCAAGGTGTGAGTGTGAGTGCAAATGGTTGTTTATCTCTGTGCACCCTGTGATTGGCCGGCAACCGGTTCAGGGTGTCCCCCGCCTACTTCCCGTTGATGGCTGAGATAGGCTCCAGCACACCCGCGACCCCCGTGGGGACTAAGCGGTTCAGAAAATGGATGGATGGATTAGTAAATGGCATTGGTTGTTGTGTATGTGTCTAAAGGTAGAATCGCTACGTTTTTCAAACCGAACTCATTTATTAACGGGTTTCCGTTAGTTTAAACCTTCTTAAACTATATAGAGGAAAAAAAACATTGTGGTGCCCCTAGTGGCGGTTGCTTATACTGCTGACAGTAGATTTCCACCATCACTAACAAAATAATTAATTAACCAACTAATAAATGATGAGTTACTTAGGTAATTAATTTGATCCTTGATTACCCCATATTTGCTACACACATAATTATTTAAGATTCAACTATGCACTAAAGTGCAGGATATTAAACCCATCCATCCGTCCGTCCTTCTGTCCGTCCGTCCTTCTGTCCGTCCGTCCTTCTGTCCGTCTGGCCGTCCGTCCGTCCGTCCATCCATCCATCCATCCATCCATCCATCCATCCAACCACCCACAGTATAATGTTATTAAAGAGACACATTATTGGGTGTAAGACAAAGTGTAGAACTTTGGGCAGATTCGTAACAGTGGCTGATAACTTTAATAGCAGGCTAAGTATGTCGAAAGACTTCTGCTCTCACTGTTGGCTAAAGGTTAATCTATTCCCTGATGTGATGACATTTGGAAAGGATGAGACCATCTGAATATGTTCTTATTTTGTAATTTCAAATGCTTCTCTGCACAGTACACGAACACCAGAAATATATATAAATATATTGGCATAATAAGAACGGTGGGACTGACAAAGGTCAAAATGCAAGCCGACAAAAACAAATGTGCACATTAACATTTGCAATTCCCACACTATATGTTTCGTACTTTTACAGTAAGTGGCTGGGGGACCACAGAAAGGTTCAGGCATATGTCAAAGGCTTTGACTTTACTAATGCCTTTTTTAAACAATATTAAACTAAATATCACGAGTAAAACAAAAAACAAAAAAAAACAAGTTCAAATGGATTCCTACAAGTGTCTATGACTCTTGTCTGTCTACGGCCCATTTTGCTCTTACAGGAGGCTTTTATTTGTGTCCTGAATGCCGCACTCGGGCAACCTTTTGAGAAAATGTGGTCCAATAAAGAAATACCTTTGCTTCAATTCGTCTACAGGCTCATGTTTACTTGTTTGTAAGTCCACCATTGCAACGCCATCCCGTCATGACAACACGTAAAGAGAAATAATTCCCCCATAGACCTTGTCTGTCATTACCTCAGGGAATGTGCTGGAGGTTAATTCATTTAGATCTCATTTCCAATGATCCTTCGTCCTTTAAACTTACTCAAAATCTTTGCGGTGGCAGTCTAATCCGCCTTCAACTGCCAGGGGCATGTGCCCTTTTTACAATCCGCCAAGTGAATAAGTGGCTATGTGTTAATGAGATGGCACAACGGTTGATAAGGTCATGTCAACTTACACCGTCGCCTTCATTGTCATACTTAGGGCTTATAAATTCTTCGAAACAACACAGAGGAGAGAATTGAGGTGTCTTTTACCGACCATGTTTCGGCCCACACTATCTGGGCTCTTCTTCTTAAGAAGCCTTTGAAAGATACTTCAATCCATCCACTATATTTAGTCTTATCCAAAAGACAACAATTTGGATGGAGTAAGATTATATTGGCTACGGTTATATCATTGTATCATTATTGCAGGGTGGCTCTGTATGTTTTAGGAAAATAACGTTGGAAACCTTTCGTTACAACCTTAGTCGATGTTGTTTTTGTTTGTTTTAAAGTGTTGCAAACAACAAAGCCAGAGCCACCTGCAAAAGGTGAACATTTTGCAATACAGAGAGATCACTTATGTAGTAAAATTAATAATACAAAGCACGCTATCGGCATATATATGTCTATATTGTTTTTGCTCTAGGTGGTGACCACAGCATCTATTAGAAGTAGTCGTTTCCTGACCAGGAGCTGCAAAGCTGTAGTCCAACTTCAAAAAGCGGGCCCACACCTTAGCACTGCAGAGCTTCAAGCAGAGCAGATGAGACAATCTATTCCCTTGTGTGTCAATTAATGCTGAAAAAAAATAATAAGGAACTCCTTAGTTGTCTGTATTGTTTGCGGCATGCTTGCGGCCTCCTCTTTCCTTTCTCCCCACCTTGGAACGAAGTCGGTCTGAGTTTGTATCCAAAAGCCCGAGTCCCCCCTGAGTAACGGTACGAATGAGCTCTTCAGACACCCACTTTCAAATACCAGCTCTGCGCGTTTGATGCTATTTTGGGGGTGTATTTTCCCGTACGGGTCTGGAGAAAATAATGAACAGATGGCTGTTTGTCATTCAGCACAACATCGCGATCTGGATTGTGTTCCGGGAAGCTTTGAAGTGCAATGACGCGTGATGATCGACGCCACACACACACTGCATAATCATTTACGTGATGCTACTGTTTTTCATCGCTATGGCTTCACTGCGATTATTTGAAACTACCGCTCAGAGGCCTTGACAGATGTAAAAGTGAGCAACTGCATATTTTTTTTGGGATGACGACTGGTTTTACTCACCATCCGTCTTCTTTGCTGATATTTTTGACACATTATTATCACCTCTGAACATTAGATTACAATTTAATTTTCTCGGCACATAACACATCGGACTGAAGTAAAAACACATGCTCGCTCGCCATTCATGCAAAGCTTTTTATGGTTGTTGTTTTCATTTCCACTAAGCCCTTGGCTCTTCAGCAGCTTAATACTTCGCCAATGGCAGTTAGCATGCAAATGTTTCTGTCAGATATTTGTCAAGG
The DNA here is from genome assembly GCF_024217435.2 of Syngnathus scovelli. NCBI lineage: Eukaryota > Metazoa > Chordata > Actinopteri > Syngnathiformes > Syngnathidae > Syngnathus > Syngnathus scovelli. The sequence continues at coordinate 9,526,157 of NC_090847.1, read as the reverse complement.
GGAAGGTAGCACAGAGTGAGATGTGGCTGCTGCTGGAAACATCAGGCAGAGGAGTTGGAGGCCATCAGCTGGGAGCTGTCAACGGTTCCTTCAACACAAGTCTGTGTTTAATACTTTTTAGGTGAGTCCCTCTGTGTCATGGTTGGATTTAAGCATTTGAGTCTGTATAAAAGGTAGTTTCTACTAAAAAAGTTGAATAGCCCAAGAGTTTAATCTGCAATGAATTAATCTGCAATCTGACTTAAGATATTTTTCTCCCTGGTTCGGTTGATCCAAAAACATACAATTTGAACATTTTGCATCCAGTTAAAGTTAATCACATGACACGTATAAAGACAAACAACTATTGACTTAGATTCACATCGTCAAGTAGGAATAGAACCTACTCAATTTGAAATGTTTACATCCATCAGGTGTGTTGACCTTTGGTATTAAAAGATGGCAACATATTTTAGTGTCACATTATAATAAGGAACACCATTCCATAAAAATGTATGTGACTTCACCTTGTTGTCATGTAGGCTAAGTATGCAGATTTGAACACACTATTATTCATTCTCAAATGTATTTCTTGGGAAGGAAAGTTTGCACCAAAGGTCACATTAAAATTGTGATTGACTTTTTACCCTTTTGGCTCCACTCTCTCTTTGCTTAGATGAGCTAGTGCTGCACTTTAGCATGCATCAGTGAAAAACCCAAGGCTTTTTTGAATAAATCACAGAAATCATTTTGTTCTTAAGTGGGTATTTACTTGACTGAGCATAACCTATTGTGACCCCCACCGCTCCCCGGCCTCCCTCAAGTCAAACAAAGATGTTGTGTTGTGCTCCGGTGCCCCAGTAGGGATTCGCCTTATTTATGTCGCGCATTTCAAAAAGGCAGCTCAAGGAATAGATTCCCGACGACTTTCTCCTTCGTCATGGCGTAGCGTGGCGTCGCTTGCTTGACTGAATAATGCCTTCTGGCACTCGAGAAGCCTCTTTGCCACAAACACCTTAGCTCTGTTTAGCTGTGACAGAATAACAAGCGACATCAAACAATGAGAGTTGACATTTTCCGCCACGGGCTTCATTAGCTCACTCATGTATGACTAAAGATTGTCTTTTGTATGCAAAGCTCAACATGTTTGCAAGTGAAAAATGGGGCAGAAAATATTTAAGTCTTTATGGAATGTGTGTGTGTGTGTGTGTGCGTGTGCGTGCGTGTGCGTGTGCGTGTGCGTGTGCGTGTGCGTGTGCGTGTGCGTGTGTGTGTGTGTGTGTGTAATTTCCTTCTCGTGATTCTTTTCCGTTCTTTGAAAAGGTTAATAGACTGCATGAAAAGTTCAAACTACGAGTCTTTTGTAGTTAAATATTTTCTCCAGTACTGTCATGTCCATGTGCAGCATTTTAGTGTGGTGGTTACCACGTCTGTCTCAGTTTTGAGATTCTGGGTTTGAGTTTATAGTTTGTGTGTTTTCCCAACACTTGGATCCATTTTGACTAGGTAATGGTAGCGGTAAACAATTAAAATGTTTAAAAAAATCTAAACAATTACAGCAGCTGCCGGTAGACTAAACATGAGCCATCCCGTGATCATAATTAGTAACTGTTTACAGTGACGTGACTTGGAACATAGCTTACAAGAACAGCAAGTTGCCAAATACAAGGACATGATTAGCTGATCACATACTAGAAACCTGTGCAAGTAAATTTCCATCACATAATCTTTAGAGGTGCCAACCTTAATGAAACAAAAATAAAATAATTGCAACACATGATGTGTTCTGCCAGATTTTAGCAACAAATCAGAACAGCATATAAAATCGAAATATGGATTGTATTATCAAAATATCAACTAAGGAAACATGTTGGCCATGTGAATAATTTGAAACCATATTGTGCATTCAGTACAAACTGCACAGCCTTCAAGAAAGCCAAAGTTCCGCCCTAAGAGTACTAACCCATGACTTATAATGAGCTCCACATGCGAACAACATTGTTGATACCATCACGTCAAGGGAAGAAAAACTCACCGATAGGTGAAATAACGTAAAACTGAATGAACCTGCAGTGACGTTACATTCTGGAGCCGCTTTGCTGCATGCAGCACAGGCTGTCCTGAATCTGTAAGACTTCTCCAGTCTATCAAGCCACTCTGGAGTGCAATGTTCTGTCCAGTGTCAGAAATCCCAAGGTATTAGCTACTCCAATAGCACAAAAAAAAAAACCAACCTGCTAAAAATATCCCAAAATGGGTAAGAAGAAGACACAATGCTATATTCTCAAAACTGATCTAATTCCTGGTGAGCGTTCATGGAAGAAGCTGAAGAAGCTTAAATGCATTCTGGTGAACGCAGGCTTCAAACCCAAGACAGCCAAAGCAGTTTGCTCATGAGGAATGTGCCAAAATACTTGTTGACACGTTTAAAGTATCCCAGCTACCTTTGTGGGCTTAATCTATCTTCTATAATAGTTCTCCTCCACTTAAATCCAAAGTAAATATAAGAACTTAAAGTGCTTACTGTCACTTGCTCTAAGTCATTGCAGTGTCTACTTGAATGAACATTTTCAAATCTTTCCAGTGTGAACATTTTCATATCTTTCCAGTGTGACCTGGCCTACGCCTAAAAGCAGTTGGACATTCCCAGCTGTTTGTGCATTCCAGACTCTTTCCCGAGGGACAAGCCAGCACTATTTACCATATACAGTCAAAATGCAATGCTGATATTGGGGAAAATAATCACGTGGAGTGTGGAATCTCTCAGCTGAGGCTATGACTCACACTTATTGGTACTTGGGGACCACGACAAGGAGAAAATGGCCTTTCCAGAGTAAATAGCCCAGTCATGGAAACGATCAGAACCCAGGCAATTAGCCAGTTTGTACATCATACTTTTGCATCAATACAGAAGAGGTCACCGAACCACCACAATGAAATAAAGCCTTTACATCCATCAAAATTAGGATTATAGAAAAAAATGGGTTACGGCCGTAAAATTTCTTGAACTAATATGTGTTGAATTGATAGTTTTTGAAATGGTCACTTGGTGTCATTTTTGTCAATTGTGTGGAATTGGGGGCAAAATGGAAAAATGGTCAAATGGCGGCACTTCTACAGACAGCACTTTATCTCTACACCATACGGTGCCCAAAGTGCTTTACAATGCCTCACGTTCACCCATTTATACACTAATGGGAAGTTGCTGTCATGCAAGGCACTGGCAGGCCCACTGAGAGCAAATTAGGGTTCAGTGTCTTGCTCAAAGACACTTTGACATGGTCACCAGGGTTGAGGAATGAACCCATAACCTGCATGCCACTGAGCCATGCCGTCCAATGGTGTGAACCACTTGACGAGCAGAGACGTAGCTGATTTACTCGGAAAACTAATTTACTCTCAGAAGAGCACAATGTGTAGGACAGTTTTTCTGACTCTGACGATTGGTTGTTGAGGTGTAGGCATAGGCTGGTTATCAATTTCAACGTATGGTGCATTTTTTAAACGTCTCGGTTTCTAAATCGCTAAGACCTTGCTTCGGTGACATGACCTGTCTTGTTTTTCTTTTCGTCATCAGTACATGAAAAAAGACATGACCCAGCTCCTTCTAGCAGTTGTGAGCAATCAGTGAGCCCGATGACTTTTCTCCTTTTGTAAAGGCCAGCACTTTTGAGATTTTCTTCGGGTGCTTGGGTAATCAAAAACATTTTATTTGGGAAAAGCAGGATGCGCAAAATGAGATTACTATGGGAAGCAATAGCTCTAATAGGATATGTATCACATTTGGGAGAAAGACACTTGAAATGACTGCAAACAGTTGCAAAAGTTAGCATATCAATTGTTAAATGATTACCGTAATAAAGACTCGCTACAGGGGCAGATCATGGACTAACTAGCATGGCTAACGTTAGCGCTGACATTTTTTGACAATGTGGAGAATCCCAAAGAAAGAAATAATTACATATGTACTACATTTTTATTTCTTTATTTTTTTACATGTACTTACGGTGTGCCTTTAATAGATTACAAATATATACACCCAAACATTTCAAAGTAATACATGTTAGAGCTGTAATTGCAGAAAACTGACATGTTTTTTGCTCATGGTTATATTGTTCGAATCTGATGCCAGCCCATGCCTTGTTTTGTAAATCCATATTTATATTCCAGGAAGCTATCCAACATCTGATCTGCCCAATTTCTTGCTTTTGTAAAGCACATCTAGAATAGATCTTTCTTCTACTGGAACTATTACATCCAGCAATATGAGAGGCAAAAAAAAAAAACTTCTAGTGTTGCTGTGAAAAGATATTAGCTCTCAGAATTCATTAGCTATACAACTGCTCCACAGGAACATCATTTTAATGGCTGTGATTCACTGATTTCATTCTCTATCTCAATCAATTTCAATCTCTTACCCGATCAATACAACCCTTTTCTAATGATGCAGTCAACACCAGGAAATAAAGCTCAGTTCACACTGCAGGCAAATGTTACCCAGTTTGGATTTTTTAGCCTGTATGCAACCTGATTCCGATTTTTTCAAATACCACCCGAGTTGCTTTCATATGTGGTCCTAGTTTGGATACATATCGGATTTTTTGCAACGTGATTGCAGTCTCAAAGGATGGGACGCAAAGATCCGTGGGGCCTTCAGATAAAGGCTTAATTTGTTCTACGACTACACTCAAAACACAAAACACTTATATCTCAAATTATCTTACCACATTACAATGAATGGAATTGACATTAATTCGTTCTAGCCTCCTAAAATTAACAACAAAAAGTTACTGTAATGTCTTTTTTAGTTAGTAAAAAAAAGACTAAGACATGATGGTGTGTCTTGTTTGATTACTATAATATGGTGTAAACACATCATTAAATCAAAGTGAAAGAATGAAACAGCCACAGAAAGGCTGAACGACAGCCACTCGTATCTCAAGTAGCTCTCTTTGTTTTTCTTTTGACGACAGCGTCCACGCAGCATCTTCTCAAGGCATGGCCGGATTGATCCATGCGAATTCTCTCTCGCATACAACTACCTCGATAGCATGTCAAATGTTTTTAGACAGGGTGTCCTCTTACTGATTTTGTTTCCCCCCCAACATTTTTCCCATACAAGTAAGGTGAATTTTTCTATTCTTTTTTTTTCTAAACTATTTGAGTTTTTGACAACAGCGTCCACGCAGGGTCTTCTCAAGGCATGGCTGGATGGATCTATGCGAATTCTCTCTCTCTCTCTCTCTCTCTCTCTCTCTCTCTCTCTCTCTCTCTCTGCACAAGTAGTTAAATGTGACTTGTGTTTGTCAGAGCCTTTGGAATTCTAATACAAGAAGGATGAACGAAATATCCTAAAGCCTTGGGGTTATCAGGCAGGATGCTTTGTGACATGACAGTAGCAAAAATAAATAAACATAATAGCATCTAAAATTGGAGAAGTCATGCTGGGACAACTCTGTCTTCGATTCATCCTCTCAGATGTGCGCCGATGGGGTCACATGCAGTGAATTCCCAGCAAGACAAGAAGCATAAATCATACAAGAGTCTCTATTTATAAACTACTCATGAGCCACCTCAGTTGTGCTTTTTTCCTGCTTGTCCTAGCGCCTTACAAGCACCATCGGCTGCTTTTAGACAATGTGTGTGCCATTACGATCCCACGATGAGGAACACAAGCCTTGTTAGGGAAGTGGGAATTAAACCAGCGGTCTTCCAAGTATTGGATGGACACCCTACCCACTCATCCAGGAAACTCTAAACCAATTACCTCACTTGCTAAAACACAAACACATGTTCCTGTCACTCCAGTGGACATTAAATTGTTTTACACCTGTGTTCGATATGCACTAACCCTGAAGCCAAGACTTCAACCTGTATGTAATAATTAACAAACGTTTTGCCTTAAAAAGTGTCAGCAGCTGGTCTACACATGGGAAAACGGTATAGGTGGTCCTTGGTCTAAGATAAAGCTGTTTTCTTTTTAATTTGGGTGTAAAATTGCACTGTAGTCTGTCTTTAACATACTCTAACAGTATTTAAATAATGCAAACTGTAAATATTTCCAAGACAAACACTTCTAGGCCATAACCATAAAACAATCAAATGAATAACTGCAAACATTATGATGATTACTGCACATTGTTCTTGAGCTACAATCACTGTCCGTCAGTACTGTAATAAATAGAAGACCCCTAGGCACACACTGGGAACTCTAAAGTTGAACAGCTGAAGACATTGCATAATTTGGGAGAAAGAAAAACATTACCGGTAAAAAAAAAAAAAAATACTTCAAATCAAAGCGTTTCACATGTGCCATCTCAAGAGATCTCGATTTAAGGAATTATTCAGCCAAGTGAAGCACGACTATGGTTGAACTTATAAATACGTATATTGTGGAACCATTTATAACAAGCGTCACGTTTCCACACTTGAGTGCCTTGATATTTGCTACTGTTTTGACAGCATTCAAATGGGCACAGGAATGAACTCTTTCATGTTTCTATGTGAGCAGTAGCATCCAGACAATGCAACAATTAGAAGATACTTTTTTTCTGATGTGAAGCAAGGCATCTACTTGAGAGGGGTGTTTTTTTTTTTTTATATCAAGTGGACAATGTATCTCACAACTAATTGTTGGCCAGCGTCAACGGGGGAACCACATTAAGTAGGCATGTCACTGTGTTTTCTCTCACTAAACAAACACTTTTTCCTCGCTGAATGAAGCTAAAAGTGCAGTGTGTCTCCATCCAACCTGTTTTGTTGGCGGCGGTGCTGGCTAATGAGTGTGTCTGGCCAGGGGGCTGACAGCACTGCTTTTCAAAAAGCCTTTGTCAAAATATTACTCCAGCGGAGATTTGGGCAGACGGCTGGCTGTACACAGTAACACTTGTAACATGGGGTTAGGCTGTTATTTCCCTGCTGCTTTGTTAACCTGCAGGCACCACGGGACATCAAAATAATGTGACAATCGGATGGCCAGTGAAAAGGCATGTAGTGTGCATCGTACAGACCGTATTGTTTGCATGGTCAGAGGCAACGGCGCTTGCAAAGTAATGGCAAAAATGTGCTGTTGATGTAAATACTAACTGTATAGGTATATGTGTATTCTTCCCTTGATGACAATAGCTTGGAAATAAATGCTTACTTAACACTACAATGCTCAGGTGCTTTGTAAGAATTAGTCCATTAGTCTCACTCACTCACTACACACTATACAAGAGATTTCCAGCCACTGTGTAATTGGTCTGAAAATTGTTCTGGAATTTATTTTCTTTTTTCATCTATCTATAGCTGGTGTTGGAACATGACAGGTAACAAATTGGATGTACAAAGAAGGCATATTAAACTTGTGTATCCACCTGTTGCTATACGTACAGCAGCTAATAGGATGGCGGAGCCAATGATGTTTTCAAGACGTAAGAAGAAGCACAGGTGAGCCTTCCATGGCCAAGCTAGGACTGTAAAAGTGAGGTCTACAACAAATGAGATAAGTTTTCTCAAAATATATAGTTCAAAAACAAAATCATTTGTCAACCGCGTCGTTTGTAACAATTTTTTTGCTTCGACTTCTGGGTAAAATTTGAACATACGAGTGTCGTAGGGTGGCTGTGAATCCAACTCACTTCACGACAAGATGGCGAACCATTCTTTAAAAAATAAAAACTTAAATTCACTATATTTAGTCTTCTGCTGATGGTATATGTTTAGAATGTGGGTGACTAAGGCCAGAGCTATCAGCTGTAATAATCTGTCTGATCTTTCGATGATGATTGAGTGAAATGAGTAGAACGCGGGATTTAATCACACCTGAGAATGTTTACATCTGCTGCAGAGCCATGAGACATCTGACACATTCACCACAACAGAGAGCACCACACTCAAAACGACATTCAGACAGAACCCAGCATAGGCAAAAAGGGCCAATTTGAGTAAACAAGATGAATCTTCCGTTAGCATCTGGAATGCAGGTCATCCAGTCATTTCATCATTTATTATGTGGTCTATGTGAGAATTGGGGGAATTAAACCATGCCAAAAACAAGATGCAGAGTGTGAGCCTAACCCGTTTAAATACCAATAGCGCTCAAAGAAACCTAGCCCCTGAGCTCATACAAGATGGCTTGAGATGCTAAATGTCTCCCACGATCGGCTTTTTATACGGCTGCCATCTGTCCTAATGCCATATACTCAGTTCTATGATTTTATGTATTATTCAGTTGAACCTTCATAACCAAATGCCACAAAAAATAAATGACATAAAAAGTTAAAACAAAAATACAACTACCTTACTCTCAATTCATGTTATGTATGACAATGAAAAAGAAAATCATCAATTGCATAATAATTTGGGATGCGGTGTACTGTGAACAATTTCTCATGTGGGAAGAAAGCCACTTTGAAATTTGGGCAATTTGGAAGTCAACCAGCAATGATGCTTTGTGGTATTCCACAAAATCACAAGGAATAATAGATAATGCCCATTAGGGTTTGGATCCAAGACCATAAAGAAAACACTTGCAAACAAATAAAAGAGAAGAATGTGGCTGGCGTGACCAAGTGCTTCATCTGGTTGGTGAGCTATTATTGAGGAATCTGCTGAATGAGTACTTGAGTTGATGTCACAACAATAAAACAAAATTGCCAGTATCAGTCTGTGAAAAGCCTGGTTAAAAGAATCAACCACCCTTTGAGTAATTACAAGTAACTTCTAAGACCAATACAACATATACAAACAATACTTGTTTACTTGATTGTCTATTGTGGGCCATGTCTTGTCACCGTGGGATGGCAGGGAACGAAATTTCGGTTTCTTTGTGTGTCTTTGGCATGTGGAGAAATTGACAATAAAGCTGACTTTGACTTTGACTTTTTAACAGGCGGGGTCAATCCAGACAAAGCAACAATTTATATGAGAAGTTGTGCTGATCCTTTGAGAACACTCAACCTAATACCTTATATTGGGGAGCACTGAGACCATTGCTAGGTGATGGTGAACTGAGCTGCTAAAGCGATACGCCTCAGCATGCTGCCACTGGAGCCCTCTGTCCAATTTTCTCACAGCCAAGCTTCGGTCCAAGGATTGCACTAACAAGCCGGCACTCGACACTCATCAGGAAAAGGGAAGGCATTCACGGGAGGCCTGGAAAGAAATCTAGGTGATGTGGCGCCAGGACACATTAATTAATCTTTATATCGATCTAGCTCGCGGACTTCTGCTGGGACAAGCTCGCAGAGGATGACTAAGAACCTCAGCTTCGCTTTAGCTTTCACAGATTAAGTTGGTGAAATGGATTGTCATTTCTCGTACACCCACGTGCCAGTGAGCCACGAAAGTTGATTTATTATCAAGTTATTTTCACGTCAACGAGACACAACAGCATGGAAAAGTGCAAGTCCAACGGAATTAAATTACTATTCTATTGTCAAGATCAAGCATTTGTGGATTGGAAATTAATTCAAACAACATGACAAATAATATGCCGTATGTAAGCCTTGAGACTGATAAACTGTTGTCTTTAAACTAACACGAGCAAACCACAACACACCAACTCTAAAACTCCCCGCAAACCTTGACCAATCACAAGTTTATGAGTTTACAATATAGATGTCACGTCTTGTCCCCAGCCGTTCCACTATGTGTCGGTTGTCTTGGTTTCTGTCTGTGTGCTCGCCTCTCCCCTCCTGTGTGCCCATGATCAGTTTGATTGTTCCCACCTGCCTCTTGTTACCTGTTGTGTATATAAGTCCTGTCTGCCCCTCACCTCTCGTTGGATCATTGTTGTTTTGTTGTCGTGTCGTTTTCATGTCCTTTTGGTTCCTGTCGGTTTCAAGTATGTTTTGGTTGGGAAGTCATTTTGTCACGTCAGTTTACCGAGTCTGTATTTTGAGTTCCGCCAATAAACCCTGGTCCAAGCTGTACTTGGTCGCCATTTCCATCCGTTCGTGACAATAGATCAGGTAAATCCTGATCAGGCTTTGGTTTCCGTAACATAGTGTACTTTTCTATTGCTATTGGACACTTAGATGGAAAGCAGTGTGTTTCGTTTTGATTTTTAGTATGTGGTATTGGCAAATTCACATGACACTTTTTAAACATATCCTTTGATATTTGCTGAAAGGTTTTTGTGCTCAGACCAAAGCAATGAAAATATTGCTTTCAGCCCATCTTATGCCAGCTTGGTGCCAAAGTTAGTTGAGGAGCTTCATTTGGGCTAAAGAAGAGCTGCACATTGGTGATAAATTGGTGCCAAGAACTATGGTGGAGTGACTTGAGGCACTTTATTTAACTAACAATAGTGCTTTGTACCTTGTAATATCACTATGCCCGGCAGGGCTCTGGCCCTACAAATTGTTGGGCTTCACTATATTGTTGTAATTTATTATACTGAACACAGTCATTCTCACATTGTTTCCATTCACAATAGAGAGCAATATGTTATAACGATGGATAGCCATCCTAAACACGGTTCTAATTGTAAGGGGCCAAAACATCCTCACAAATATCCTGTCGTAGGATGTCGACAATGGACAAAAGGAGACACTCCCTTGCGCCACTTTCTCATTACCACCAAAAGCCTCCTGTGACAAATTGCACTCAAGTCGCTGAAATATGACCTATCCAGCCCAGTGCCGCTACAAATCCGGAGCCCCAGCTGATTTGCAAATCCAATTACCTCGGTGTCTGTAATGGCTGTGTTTGGTGCCATGATGTTAATTCAGCTGTTGTCAGCGTATGTCCTTAAGGCCACAGGCTTGCCGATGACTGGCATTCAGCCTTTAGGGCAGATCATTGAAAGAACTGCAGTGATGTGAACGTTGGCCAAAGGTAAGTGAAAGTGGTGTGGGCCTGTGGGTGAGCAAACAATGAAATGCGATGCATGGAAATGAGCTGGGAGAAATTATTCCTGGAAAAATGAGATGAACCACATGTATTGTGATTCATTATTGTTTGTTTTTATTTGTTTTTTTTTTAGCCAAATGTAAAACGCATCCAGATTTCGACTACTTCCATTTCCATAATTTTCTCACAACAGTGTCCCAGTATGAATCGTGTTTGATATTCAAGGTTCCAATCTAACAGCAAATTATTTACTTAGTGATATTATAAAGCTTGCTGATTTCTGCACTATAATCAACTGGTCAGTTCAAGGGAGTGATCCAACAGCAGTGCAACACGAATGATTCAGTTGCTCTTTGTGTATAATGCATTGAGCTTTAGTAAATTTCCCTTCATGCAGTACTCCTTTAGGTTTCATTTGAACTATGACGAGAAAATGAAAGCAGGTAGAGTGGTGCCTGGAGAAACAAATGGGAAAACATCTGACTGTGAACAGTATGCTGTGAAACCTTGGTTTATCAACAATGGCAGCACAGACTGCTGCTGGAGTGGAAGAGATTGTGTTTGCGGTAATGTCTTATTTTGCACATCCGGTCAATGACGTAATTGATTAAAGGGGAAATCTTGACTATACAACAGATCTAGTCCAACCTATGTCTGAATTTTACTGCTCCCAGGTGGTCAAGGTGCACACACCAGGAGGAGCAACATAATGAGTTGACCAAACAAAACAAAAATCCTTTACATTCTACCTAATTATGTAATTATGCAATGCTTTTAGAAAGTACAATACAATTAAACGTTACAAAGATTTGTTTTGCTTTTTTGGAAGTCCAGAACCGATTAACGGCATTTCCATTTATTTCAGTAGGGAAAGATGATTTGAGCAAACAGTGTTTTGAGTGTGCTCACGGAACATATCAAATGTCTAGCTTAATGCATGACTGTACACCTACTCTGTACTGAGATATTTAATGGAGTGAAAACTTTTTTTTCTGAAAGCAGACAAAATAAAGTAGTCTTGCTTTATGAAGATGAGCAATCCTAACCAAAGAAAGATGTTTCACTATTTGAACTAGGGCAACACAGTGGTGCTAACCACGACAAGAAGCTTTGAATCTGGGTCATTTGCACCTTTTGTTGTGGAATTTGCAAATTGTTCCTGTGCTTGCACTGCGTGCTTTCCCTACTTCATTCCAAAACGCTGCATTACCATCGACAAAACAAAAGGTAGAGGAAATGTAAAATTATAACTACAGTACCATTACAGACGATTTTGTGTCATTCCTTCAAACCCACCAAGGCAGAAGGTCTGGTTGTTAAATTCTGCCAAAAGTTGACTCGGATGGCATTCCGGCACTCCAAAGTACAGCTATAATTTACAAGAACACTAAATTACACCCCATTCCAAACCAGCGCTGGATCATCCATCTCCTTTTAAGTGCTGACCTGTCATTCCTGAGAAAGTGGCATGGGGGAAAAAGTAATACTGGTGAACTGTAAAATTTGCAGAGCATTACTTGTGCGAAATTGCGTTGTGGTAAACATGCTAGTTTACACAGGGCCTCCTTTGATCTTGAGTTTATTAATCCCAGTCCTCAGTTATGAAAGTTTCTGCAGATTGACAAACCATATGTGTGATGAACACATTACATTACTAGCTTGTTTGGATAATTAAAAAAACAAAAACAAAGTTGCCACAAAAAATGTGTCAGTCACCCTTGTGTTAACTCCCACTTCCTTCCTACAGAAGGCCAAACAGATGGTTCTAAACATGAAGGCGGGTGTTTGAACAAGCCAAATGTTATGTTTTAGTGCAGGGCTGGGCTACCTACAGCTTGGATCACATGGCAAGATTTGAAAATTTTCTTCCGACCCTATACATGCTGAGAACAAAATCAGATGTATAACAGTTTTGAACGCACCGTGTGTAGACCGACATATCACGCACGAACCGGTTTTATTCATGAATATTCCCACCTTGGATGAGAAATCTTTCAAAACCTCCCAAGATTTAGCGTGAGTTCAGAGTACACAAATAGACAAAGAAGAGGACAAAGAAGCAACAATTTTTGGTTTGTTTTTAGCAGAACGTGTTGTTCCTTGGGGGACACCACACGGTGTGAAGTCAGGCCAAAAAAGTCCAACATGAATATTCCTGATTTGAGGTTGGACGTCCTTCCAAGCGATCAACCTGAGCACACCACACACCAGAGGATTATCTGATAAGATTATCTTTGGAGCCATTAGTAGAGTCGGGGTCGGCCTATGATTGTCCGGAGTTGAAATTTGGGGCTGTAATCCTGCCGTGAGAACCGGGTTTAAGGCCCACGGTCATCTACAGCATTCAATTCAGTGTGATTCTAGCAATAAATAAAAGAAGTAGAGGAATTGTTAACAACAACAAAACAATGGAATGCTAAGATGAATGCAATGTATGTTAAAGCCACTTTCAACAACCATTACGGCCTTATAACATCAGCTTGGAGTAGCCACTAAAGAAATGAGACTGCAGCAATCACGCTCAGAATGTAATGCTAACAGCTTATAACTGTACTCTTCGGCTGTGTATTGTTCATTTCTCTTATCATGTACTTCTGCTTTTTGTCTCTTTGTGTAGCACACTACTGTCATGCTACAGTATGTAACACAACTGGGGGCGGAACACAAAAAAATTTAGTTGAATCATTAAAAACTGGGTTGGAATTTTGCCTACCAAAGACAAATATATTAATACTACATCTTGTCCTGATTTTCACCATGTTAAAAATGCAAAAAAAAAAAAAAAAAAAAACTTGACTAATGTGTTAAATTCTTGACAAATATTTCCAAATAAAAATATAACAGACTCTGTTAATTGTGTCTGTGACAACCCCTCTTTTAAAAATACATTCTTAGTTACTGCCACGGCCATTCAGTACAATTTTGTTTCCGTGCCTTGTTTTCCGGCTGTAAAAACTACGGAAATCTGCACTCTGTCTCAATTACAGCAGAGTGATGGCTTCTCTCCAAACAAGCAAAATCTCCGGGCTCCCCGCATTCTCCGGTCCAGCCTCCAGAACCACATTGTCTGCTTTCGCAATTCTCTACATGGAAGAAATCTTGAGTATATTAATCTTTGGGGGGGAAACTTGTGTTTCAAGCCAGGAGGATCTAGTGACTCCTTGTCATAATATACAACTCTGAAGGACTAGATTCTAGTCCTTCAGAGTTGTATATTATTACAAGGATTTCCCAAGTTATCAGAAACATGTTCCACAAGATGTCCTGAATGAATCTGGCAGGTTTTACAGAAGGATTTCCATTTCAGCAAAAGAACTGAACTTGAATTTAGAAAATTGTGATTTGCGGTTTAACTTTAATTTTGGGGAAAAATATGCAAAAAGTCTAACCACAAATGTGACCAAGTGCGTGGTGATTTTTTTTTTGTTTTGTTTTGTTTTTAACTCTGGATAAATTTTAGTCAATGTTTTTTTGTGCAAGTTGGTGTTTATCATCAGGTCACAAGAGGGGCAATTATATGAATTATAGTAAAAGCCAAGCTGAATGCATGCACGAGTTCAGTATGTCGTTTTTTTTGACAAGATAAGGATTATTTTGTTGTTGTCCTTGTTTCTATAATGCAAGGTGGTAATTATTACCAATAACTGTCGAATAGTGTTCGAAGATGCCTGTACGTGACTTAACATACGGTTGATTTGACTGGATTATTTCTCGATTATGTCATAGCATTTGCATAAAGTGTCTAAAGTGTATGACTGCCTGTATTTCTACAGTAGTAATTGTGTTTATTTATAAAAAACAAGAGGACAGTTATCATACTTAACTTGCAAGAAACAATGTTACAGTAATTTTACGGAAAGGATGTGCACTGGTTAGCACGTTGGGACGCTGGTTGGCACGTCCGTCTCACAGTTAGGAGGGTGCGGGTTCAATTCCACCTTCAGCCCTTTCTGTGTGGTGTTTGCATGTTCTCCCTGTGCCAGAGTGGATTTTCTCCGGGCATTCCGATTTCCTCCCACATCCCAAAAACATGCTTGGTAGGCCGATTGAGCACTCCAAATTGCCCCTAGGTGTGAGTGCAAGTGCAGACGGTTGATCATCTCTGTGTGCCATGCGATTGGGTGGCAACCAGTTCAGGGTGTCCACCGCCTACTGCCCGATGACTGCTGGGATAGGCTCCAGCATGACTGCGACCCCCGTGGGGACAAGCGGTATAGAAAATGGATGGATGGATGGATGGATGGATGGATGGATGGATGGATGGATGGATGGATGGATGGATGGATGGATGGATGGATGGATGGATGGATGGATGGATGGATGGATGGATGGATGGATGGATGGATGGATGGATGGATGGATGGATGGATGGATGGATGGATGGATGGATGGATGGATGGATGTCACGAGTATGTGATTGACTCACCTCATGGGGTGTCTGGATGTGTCTGGGCCACATCAATATTCCACAAAAAAGTAATTTTTCCCTACAAATTTCTCTATACATTTCTCTGGAAATGTGTCTGTAAAACACACAACACAGCCACACACAGACACACACACACACACACACACACACACGGAGCCTTAACACGGCAAAAAAAGAAAGGAGAAAACATGGGGGCTACACTAAATTCAAACGCTGTCACATAAGGGGCTGTGAATGGCCCCCGAACAGCATGTTTGAGATCCCTACTTGACCAATCTTATTGGGCCATGGCCCACTTCTTCTGAGCCTGCCAGAGAAGAAGAAAAACAAACTTGAGCACACAACAGCACAAACATACCTGACTTTAGGTGTCATGTAGGTTGAAGCATAGCACCTGGTCTGAGTATGCTGTTAGACACCTCATTAGAACGTCCAAGGGGTGAGCTATTTCTAAAAGACTGCATGGTTTATTTTAAGGGCGGTGTGCTGTGAACGCCAGGCACTTGGGTTTTATAATAACACTGTATGAGGAGGGCAGCAAAACTGATAAATGTCCTCTCACATAAGGCCACAATATGGGCAATGGCTAGTTATTATACTTAAAGTCTAAAACTCGGCTTGAAAAGTGAATAAAATTCAGTAGATCCATTTATCACCTGGCATTAAAGAATAATTTGTAGCAGTGGCATGTACCGCTAACTTATCCAGTGTACATCAGCGGTGTATTGAATATCCCCACAGTGATCCATCACACTGTTTCTTGTCCAACTGCTTTTGTTAAAACTGCTAGCATACGAAAGCGCAAAACATCTCTTGGGAATGGCACCCTGCCAGGTAGGCACAAAAAATTTACAACCTAAATGGGGAAACACTGTGAAGCGCAGCTACAAGTGTGTGCCTGCATGATGTTTTATAGCAAGTACAACACAAGCTCAGTGTCTCATTATTATGATACTAACCGAAGATGGTTTGGTGGAATGCTGCTATGTTTTTCTCAAAGGGGTGAAACATAATTGACAAGTGTAGATTTGCAGTTCTCCAAATAGGAAGACCTACGAAAAAGTTATTCGTCCACAAGTGGGAGTTTGTTTTCCATTAAAAAAAAAAACATAAAAATATACCATGCTTCCCTTACACACCTGGCACATTCATTCATGTTTTGAAGGGTCTTGTCAGTTTACTGCCCGTAAAAGTTGATCACCACCCGCAAGTGAGCGGCAGGAAGATTTATTAGTGTTGTCAAAAATGACGAACGTCGTCATCTGTTTTCTATCCCTTGCACACTGAACGCTGTATACCGTTTATAGACAACCAATACCCTAATATAGTCAAGATCCAAACCATGAGTGTTCCTATAGCTTTTATATGAGTGGGTGTCATCATTGACAAGCTACAAATACAATATATTCATTTACAGCTAAATGTGAAGAATTGTATCCCTAAAAGTTGTGAAATGGCTCTCTGCATAAAGTGTGGCAACCAGAAACAGTATCGGTACTTTAAATTCATGCCTCATTAACGTTAAATTACTCAAGTCTCATGGAGAACAAAAAAAAGTCACAGCGGTACCTGAGGAATCAGCCACAATCCATCAAATATTGCTTTCTTTAGATAGTGCAAGAGGCGAACAAATAAGTCTATACACAAAAGAAGTTAACACAAGAAGCTAAAATGGCAGTCGACTGTACATCTCAACTAAATGATGATACATGTCAAGCTTGACAAACTGACGGATATGAAATGCAGGACACTAATCACATAAGGTCCAAATTATAATCATTTGTTCCTTTAAAGTTCAATATTAGCACCGGTGGAGTGGTTGCACATCAAAAAATGGATAAGTCTAAAAATGTCCATTTTCCAGAAAATCCAAGTCTACACATTCATAGCAAATGATCACTTGACTTTAGGTGGTCTATGATTCAGTCTGTAGAGCGTCCAGTCAATTATGCTCGCCTGCCAATAAACTGTAACTGGAGAAGAGCTGCTCCAAATGGTGAATTTGTTTGAGCAAATTTTTCTAGAGCAGTGGTTCTTAACCTGGGTTGGATCGAACCCTAGGGGTTCGGTGAGTTGGTCTCAGGGGTTCGGCAGAGCGAGGTCCGAACACACCTAAATGTCGTTTAAATTCCTGATGACACATATCTGAACTGGTCTTGCAAAGGCAACAGCAAAAGTCATACTGATTTGCAGGTATGTAATGCGAGTTCATGCATTGTGTTGGTTTGGTTCTGAGCTCCTCAACTCTTAATGCACGGCTCATTTTGTGCACCAGTAAAAAAACATCCATGTCATGAATTTTAAAAAAATACATTTTCACTAACGAGGGGTTCGGTGGATGCGCATATGAAACTGACGGGGTTCGGTACCTCCAACAAGGTTCAGAACCACGGTTCTAGAGGGATAGATGAACCTCGGCTTTTTAAGTGACGGGATATTTAACATAGTAAATCACCAGTGAAAAATAAGAGTATGATGTTTATTTGAGGCCCATGAATCAAATGTCGCTATCTAATTGTAAGCTCTAGCGCTGGGGTGTCATCACGTGCCACATTACAGTTATGGGAGCCCTCAGGGGGCAGGTTATAATGGTGAAACGTAATAAATGTATCATCGCTAGAAGAAAAATGGTGTATAAAAAAAATGTGGCTCTTACGTCTATTGGTTTTTATTTTCATGGTTTGGTTCATATTTTGTCCAGTAATAGAACAAAATGTAAAAGAAACCGCTTATCTTTTGTGTAAACAGAAGCAACCATTTAATGGTTTAATTTTGAATGAAAAACAGAGAATGAATGAAGAAGAGTGCAACAAATTTGGTCCGCGAGCCAGAGTTTGACACCTCTGCTCTCCCATTTGTTACATAATTGCCCTGCATTTAATTCTCATAATTTTTTTGTGGTTACTTGGAAAAATTCTGGCAAACTTTATTTAGCAGGCACCTAAAATTGTGTGGAGGGCCGAACCTGGCCCTCTGGCCTTGACTTTGTGATCAGCCTTTTATGGAGGCTAGGGGGTGGAGGTGTTAAAATGTAGGAAACTTGTAACCCGGTGAATGGTATAATCCGGCGGCTTCGCAACACTTTGACTGTGCTGCGCTCAAAGGGACTGTCAGAAGGGTTTAACTCAGCAGGCAAGGAAAGCAGCCGCCATCCCGCCTCACCGCTTCCCGGAATCACGTTGACGGCTGACTACGTTCTCTTGTGGAGCTCCTCAACTTGCGGGGTCCTTAGCTCCAATTTCAAGCTTCCGTGCGCGGTCGCTTATCAGTAAAATGATTACGGCATGAAGAGCTTGAGCAGTATCACCAATATCCTCCGCAGCTCTTGACATCGAGCTGCCAAGCTCTCTTAGCGACTCGGATTCCAGATGGCAGGTTGAACTGCTGCTGCCACAACCGAGCTTGCTGATCTTTTGAGGGATATTGTAGCTCCGCCTTTTATACTTTTTCATCGACCATTTAATATTAGCTTGACATCTTCACGGCCCTTGTTCATTAGAAAACAGCAAACTTGCTGTGGGGCATATACAAGTGAGCAGTAGGCACAGAAATAAACAGCAATCATTACGTTACATTAGCATGCTAAAGAGATTCAAGAGTGATGAGGCAAAAAGTCAACAATGGAATTATTACCTCAACAGCCTTGGACTGCTGGCGTGTGAAGGGAAGCGGAGCTCATAGCTCACAGCTCACTTGCTACCTCACATGGATTGTTGTAACTTATTAGGGATTGCTGAAAAAAAATGGGGTTCCATGGAGAAGTGGTGCCATTTAAGCACATGGTAAAGGCCTTTTTTAAGTTCACTCGGCCATGAAGGTCTACTTTTAATTAATTCAAGTTACAGAAACTCAAGTGAGTCATGATGTTTCCAGCGACTTGGCGTCCACATCAAACATCTTATTTATGCTACCAAAGCATTGAGACAAACTGCAGATCCCGCATGAGTCAACACTGAACCGCTGACCACGGAGTCATCTAAACTGCTTTAGTCAGAAAAAGAACAAATTGAACTATATTCCGTCATATAGCTGCTCTCCACAATGGAAATTGATCTTCACCTCAATTGACCCTAATGACATTCTCTGTGTTCTTCTAGTTTTACTGGAAAAGGTGAGGAGAAATAGAAAGATAACTAGATGATTTTTCAATACAGCCCCGCCTGGTTTCTCCAAATGGTGCCAAAGGAATTAAGTACAAATGTCATTCGTGTTTTTAGGGTATATTGCCTGTGATAAGATGGCAAACAGTCCAGGTGAGCCAGCTGGATCACCAGCTTGAGTTGCCCACCCCAGCTATAAAACAAGTGATGTAATCTTATTGAGGTAACAGTTTCACCATACCACCTTTATAGTTGTTTTCTCCTCTTGCTTTAATAATTCCTCTGGACAGCCTCAACCAACAGAATTCACTTTAGAAAGTACAGGTTGTCAGAAATCGACCAATTAAAATTTGCGAATATCCCCAAATCTGTCAAGTCTTCTGACATTGCAGGCTACAACCAGTCGTTCGCTCTGCATTCAGCACTCATTTGTTCTGCAGCGCTATCGTACTCTGCCAGAGATGAAATATTTAAGCGCTCCCTCTCAAGCAAGCACAGCGCAACAAAAAGCAACAACCCCCTTCCACTCGCTCCCTTGTACCATTAAGGGCTAGCTAATAGATGCTGATTGATCAGAGCATATAGAAGGTCGGATGGGCCTTTTTCTCTTCCTGTGGGTCGCCAAAGGCACTCAAAGAATTCATTCATTTAAGAGGTAGTGAAGAAGACGACCAATTTCTTGTCAGAAACAGTATTGAACTCAATGTCGTGCTTTGATTACTTTGAAAATAGAAGCACGCTGCCACCACGATCAACCATACTCTGACCCAAGTAAAATTTAAGTTGTATTTATTTTACATACTGCAAGGCTTAGTTTCGAATCCCAGTTTACAACTTAAAATTTGTATTTCACGTTTCATCAAAACACATTGAATAGTAAAGCTGAAAATCATAGACTTGGGTTTTTCTGATGATAAAGCTGCCGAATGAGTCCAAAAAAGATTCACTTTGGACATGCTCACGTCAAATACCATATTTTCCGCACTATAAGGCGCACCGGATTATAAGGCGTACCTTCAATGAATGGCCCATTTTAAAACTTTGTCCATATAAAAGGCGCACCGGATTATAAGGCGCACCTTCAATGAACGGCCCATTTTAAAACTTTGTTCATATATAAGTCCAGATATTTGGACACGCTTGCTGTAGTGGCTCAATATTGGTCCATATATAAGGCCCACCGGATTATAAGGCGCACTGTCGGCTTTTGAGTAAATTGGAGGTTTTTAGGTGCGCCTTATAGTGCGGAAAATACGGTACATACAAGAAGTCGGAGGTCAAGGAAAGCTCTGTGGTATATACGCCACATCAGCTAGCTAGCAATGGGCTTCGGCTGGCTAGCTATTGCGGTTTAACACATTCCAGAGTTGCTTTTAAATCAGCAATCATCCCCTTTATAGGGGCAAATAAGACAATTTTAGTAAGTATTGTTCTCACAAACAGATTACAAAGGGAAGATAGAGAAGTAATGCTAATTCTTAAGATATCATAAGATTGACACGTAACCGTTTAACACAGAAATGTAAAAGTGCGATCTGGGTTTTCAATATGACGATATCGATGATAATATACATTTAATGTACCTAAAAATATGACATATTTATTATGTAATAAAATAACTTTTTCATGTGTCAATATAGGCAAGCTCAATGTACTTGTAGCTAATTAATTGTAATTGTAACTACTCGATGGCGATGCGCATCAAGGTTGGGTCTGACTGGTCAAATTATCATGAACACACTTTTCATAAGCCATTTCTACAAATAACAGCAATCAAGTCTATTGTGCATTATGACTGCAATAAAAAGTATAACAAAACAATAAACCAATTAAGTGAAATTTAAGCAACAGTTCATGCAAAGCTCTACTGAAGGACTGTGACACAACCTTACACTCTTATAAAACCAACAACACTGGGGTATCTGAGGTATATTAAGTCTAAAATTATAAACAGGAACCACTTTTGAAATCACTACTACAGCCAGTAATAGCACCAAACCTAAGTGTGAACTTTGATTACACTGAGAAGAAAATATCACATTGCTAATACTCTTAAATCCTAAAACAGACCAAGCAACAAGTCAAAAGGCCAGCAGTGTTGTGAGTCATTTGCCAACGGCACAAACCCAGACAGGATGCTCATTCAAGGAATCAAATCAGTTTTATCACTACGCCACAGATCGTTTGCAGGGCACTGGAACGTCTGACTGTGACATACATTACTTTCAAAAGCATTAACACAGGGAACCACTTTTCAAACAATTTATGTGAATAACAACAATAAACCATAGTCTAAGTTATGATCACAAAGGGGGGGGGGGGGGTTGCCAAAAAGTCTCACCTTTTCGATTGAGGGGCAGTAAAACAATTCCACCAGACCTTGCATTGTTTTAGCTGGATAAACTGAAGCACTTTTTTTTTCTTTTTTTAATCCTTTTGGGCCAACAAATCTATGAGAAGTCTTGGGGCCATCAAGCCAAAAGGTATAAAACTACAACTATGTCTCAAGATATCTATTAGTATGAAGAATGAATAAAATGGGAGCTTCGTCTAATAACAGACCAAGTACGTATAAGTCATACGGAGGGAGAGCAAGACAGTTTCATCAGCCCTTACAGCTTCATAGCCCAACAATCCTGCAGAATGCTTAAGGTAGATTAACTCCAAAAGATATAAACGCAGGCAAGATTTTCATTCAAGAGGTAGCGAAGCATCAATAGAGTCGGCCAACAACGCTGCGGGACATCTACAGTATAGTAAAGTCTAAACACAGGAAGCTGAACGCAGTTGAGCAGGTTAATGGGAGCACTTCAAAACAGTAACGCTGCTAATGAGATCCTGGGAGACCACACAACAACAACAAAAATCGGGGTGATCCATGCTTAGGAAATAAAATTTGAGCATCTCAAGCAACCAGCCAACATTTAATACCGGGTGTGGAAAAAAAACAACCCATACAGGGAATTTATGCATAAAACTGCAATGTCAATCAAGATAATATGCATAAAGAAACAAAAATGATGATATCATTTACGCAGCAAAAATTGCACAACACAATAAAACACTAAAAGACGCGCTGTTAGAGGACCCACATGACGATCAGTGATCAAACGTTCCCTGAAGTGGTGCAGTGTGAGCGGGTACAGCCCGCAGAAGTCATCCGGGGGCTCCATTGAAACCAAACCCATTGAAAAGTTGTCAACATGTACCTGTGTACTGCAACAGAAACATCGTCCAAAGCGGCTCCGAGATGCGATTTTGTTTCCCTCCCCCTGTCTTGTGTGATCGTCCTCTTGCCGTCAATAAATCCCGGGATGGAGACACGGTTCGTCGTCCCCACTTCGCTCCGGTCCGTGCTGCTCGGCAGGCTGGGCTGCAATGACAGCAGAGCAGCCACACCGCGCACAGAAAGAGACTTCTTTTTTTTTTTTTACCCTGCACCCTTCCTCTCTCTCTTTCTCTCTTGCCTGTAAACGCACGTCCCACCCTCACGACAACGACGTGCTCCGATGCCAGTTCGAGCACATCCACGGGGGGGGGAGGGAGAGAGAGAGAGAGAGAGAGAGAGAGAGAGAGAGAGAGAGAGAGAGAGAGAAGGACAAGACGCCGGCGACCGAAGCTCTTAACACGGCTGGAGAGAAGTGATGTACGGACGCCCTCTCCCTCAAAGACTGAACTCTCTGGATCGAATGTGTGTGTGTGTGTGTGAGAGAGAGAGAGAGAGAGAGAGAGAGAGAGAGAGAGAGAGAGAGAGAGAGAGAGAGAGAGAGAGAGAGAGAGAGAGAATTCGCATGGATCCATCCATCTGGCCATGCCTTGAGACGACGCTGCGTGGACGCTGTCGTCAAAAACAAAAACTCAAATAGTTTAGAAAAAAAAGTTTAGAAAATTTCACCTTACTTGCATGGGAAAAATGTTGGGGGGGGGGGGGTCAAAATCAGTAAGAGGACACCCTGTCTAAAAAACTTTTGACATGGTATCGAGGTCGTCGTACCTCGCTCTGCCAGCTGGGGGATCAGCAGCATGCAGATGATCGCTCCAATGCTGTCGGAGCAGTGTTTGACCAACTTTGAGCCAAGGCGCATTTTGTGAGGAAACAACTCTCATTACACCACCGAAAACCACACACGTCGATAATGTGCCTTTTGACATCTTACGGAAGAGCATTTAATTTTTGATTCACTTCAGTTATGGGCATGAACAGATGGACAAATGTACATAGGCTACAATTTTGGAAAATACACTGCTCCAAAAAATTAAAGGAACATTTTTTATCAGGGTATGGCATGAATTCAGTTAGACTTTTCTGATAAGGTTTTGGTCAGGTACGTGGCAGAGGGGGTTGTTAATCAGTTTCAGCTGCATTGGTGTTGATGGAATTAACAACAGCAGCACTAGAGGGGCAACAACGAGATGGTCCCCAAAACAGGACTGGTTTTGCAGGTGGAGGCCATTTCAAGTTCCTCCCTCTTGATCTTTTTTAAACTGGTTTTTCACAAGTGTTGGCTTTAGCTAGAGTCATTATCACGACTGGGAGTATGAGGCGATTTCTTAACCCTCCTGAAGTTGTGCAGATTGTCCAACTCCTCCAGGATGGCACATCCATGCGTGCTGTTGCAAGAAGATTTGATGTGTCTCCAAGTACAATCTCCAGAGCATGGACTAGATTCCAGGAGACAGGCAGTTACTCCAGGAGAGCTGGATAGGGCCGTAGACGGTCCTCATCCCATCAGCAGGACCGATATCTGCTGCTTTGTGCAAGGAGGAACAGGTTGAGCACTGCCCGAGACCTACAGAATGACCTCCAGCAGGCTACTGGTGTGAATGTCTCTGCCCAAACAGTCAGAAACAGACTTCACGAGGGTGGCCTCAGGGCACGACGTCCTGTAGTGTGCCCTGTGCTTACTGCTCAGCACCGTGGAGCTTGATTGGCATTTGCCATAGAACACCACAATTGGCAAGTCTGCCACTGGCACCTTGTGCTTTTCACAGATGAGAGCAGGTTTACCCTGAGCACCTTCGATAGATGTGAAAGGGTCTGGAGAAGCCAAGGAGAGTGCTATGCTGCCTGCAACATCATTCAGCATGACCAGTTCGGTGGTGGGTTAGTGATGGTCTGGGGAGACATTTCCATGGAGGGACGAACAGACCTCTACAGGCTAGAGAACGGCAGTCTGACTGCCATTAGGTATCGGGATGAAATCCTTGCACCCATGGTCAGACCCTACGCTGGTGCAGTAGGTCCTGGGTTCCTCCTGATCCACGACAATGCGCGGGCCTCATGTGGCAAGAGTATGCAGACTGTATCTGGAGGATGAAGGAATTGACACAATTGAATGGCCCTCACAATCACATGATCTAAACCCGATAGAACACCTCTGGGATATAATGTTTTGGTCCATCAGACGCCGCCAGGTTGCTCCTCAGACTTTACAGGAGCTCACTGTTGCCCTTAGACAGATCTGGGAGGACATCCCACAAGACACCATCCGTCGTTTCATTAGGACCATGCCGCGACGTTGTCAAGCATGCATACAAGCATGTGGGGGCCACACAAGATCTTGAAAAGAACTTTGAGTTGTAGAAATTGAATTTAGGCAAAATGGATGAGCCTGCCACATCATTTTTTCACTTTAACTTTTGGGGTGTCTGTATAGTGAGCCCTCTGTAGGCTGAAAACTTTTATTTCCATCAAAAGATGTGGCATCCTTTTGTTCCTGAGATATTAAACAGTCCATATCAGTACAGATATCCCCCAAAAAATGTTCATCATTGAACTCTGATGTGTTTTCAAAGTGTTCCTTTAATTTTTTTGAGCAGTGTAGTTATTTTTGGGATCAGTTCAGTGGAATTGCATGATTTTCTGTGCACACCAGCTGCGGATCGCAAGTTGCATGAATTAAAAGTTTTAAAAATTTTAATTCATTCCATGACCAACCTCAAACTATTTTCTTTTGGTTGTATACTGAAGGCATTTGGGTTTCAGATCAAAAGATGAATATGAGACAAAAAATATTCATCTTTTGTTTCATAGTATCTACATGTAGATGTGTTGAACAACTCAGGTCACAGTGCCTTTTGTCTGAATCTACACAATTTTCAAGTGAACAAAATATCGGAACAGACATTATTCAAATAATTTAAAGGGACTACCGTTTAATAATTTGTAGCATAAACCTTACTTGTAACAAATGTCTGCGTGGCATTCTTCATTTCCAGGCCTTTAGTGCAACTTCTTTCCATTCTTGTTTGTTTCTTCCATCTCATCCTCAGGAGATGAAATGCATCCTCTATTGGGTTAAGGTTTGGTGACTGACTTGGCCAGTCTAAAATATTCCACTTTGTCCCCATGATGAAGTCCTTTGTTGTCTTATTTGTTGACATCTTGTTGCATGATGAAGCTTCTTCGATTAGTTTGGATGCGTTTTTCCGTCAATTGCTTAAGAAGTCAATCTGCTGCTACCATTTTGAATTACATCATCAATAAGGACTGGAAGGCTAGCTTGGATTTTGTTAAGCAGTACAGAGATGAGCCACTGATGAGACCAAGATTAACCTTTGCCAAAGGGATGGAAAGGTCAACGTATGGAGAAAGAAATGATCTGCTCATGATCAAAACCACACAAGCTCATCTGTGAGACACGGTGGAGATAAAGTCATGGCTTGGGCTTGCACGGCTGCTTCGCTAGTCTTTATTGATGAGCTATGAAATTAAAGCTGGAACTTTTGTCTCATATTCTTTTTTTTATTTGAAACCCACTTCAGTTTACAGCAAAAACAAACAAGCTGACCTTGCCATTCCAATACTTCTGAACAGCCATTCACCAACACGAACAACGTACCCTCCAAATATATTTTTCACGAGGAATATTGATGCATTCCAAAATATTCAACCTTGGAAACATTGATAAGCTCTCAGTGCAAGGATTCAGCTCCAGTTCTCCAGTTCACGTGAACACGCCACCAAAAGGCACAAAGAAAATTGTGGTGCATGCTTTTTTTACCCCAAAACACAATCTCTGCAGGGAGACATTATCTCTCACTGTCTAGCTGATAGATGCTAACATAAATACAATGCAGCTGACAGCATAGTGGATAATGACTAGAATGAAACTGTCCAGAGAAGCTTGCCAATAAACTATTCCGACTGCCTGACCTTAATTTCCTCTTACTGTGACACAGTAAAGTGTCTGGCTGTTTAGTACTATATAACCAACACAAATTGATTAAACATAATATTGCATACTGACAGAATTAGCTCTTGATGGTTAATGACTAGGGTAAAAATGGCCATAGATGGTCCCATCTCGTCCCGCTCAGGTATCTAGAAACGATGACTTGTTCCACTCTATTTTAGTTTTATTATGGTAACTTGTTTTTATACTTGTATGATAGTTGAAAATGTTTCACTGGTTACAAAAACATTTCCTGAACTGTGTAGGTTTTATGATGGTCAAAATATGACGCGTTACTGTATGTGTTCCACCTTTTATATGTGAGTACTGTATATTTATATAAATGAGGATCCAAACTCAAGGACAGTGCCTAAAACACACACACCACACACAGAAAGGAAAAATCATATAAATATTAATGTACAAATGCAGGTTGCATAGTTCAAGTCAAAAACCTTGGTCAAACTGAGAATCAAATTATTCTGCCCGCTGCCAGACCAAAAGGTCTTCTACCACATTTGCTAGACACTCATTTCCAAGGTAAATATACACTTTTGCTGAAGGCCAGAATACTGTCGCATTTTCCACAACTCCCTCCAAAGCGGAAAAGAGCCCGCACTTTGCAAAAGTATTGTTTCTCAAACAAATCATGAAATGTGCTTGGCAAACACAATGTGTTTCTCCCCCCCAAGTGATCGCCGGTTAAACGGTGAGGAAAATAGGCTGGAGATTGCAATGAAGACAAAGAAAAAAAAGTTACCTCAAGCCTCTGTGCTTTGACAGGATAGATCTTCCCCATGTTTGACAAAGAGAAAATCATAGACTCAATGCTTAGTGCATTGGGCTCAATAGTATAGAGTAGTATGTCTGTCCAAGTATACAGATTTAATGATGATGAGAGAATGAGCTTAGAAACAATTGATTCATTTTGTATAAGGAATGAATACAATTCAGGTCTTTGAAGTCAACCAGTCATGGAATTCATCATATTTCCCACCTTGCGATGGGTAAAATAAAAAAAGTTTGCCTTTCAGTTCCACAGCAGTAAAGTTGATATTCACAAAACGCCAGCAGCAGGTTAAGCGCGATCTATAAGGATATTTTGAAAAAAATCTAAGGGGAAGAGTGGGTCAAACCAACAATCTGCCCTTGCTGAAGACGGCAAAGTTAACCCCCTCAGTCGTGCCTCCCAGACATCTTATCAAATACAAATATCTCATATGAACTACACACTTTTTAACACACACACACGTGCTCACACGCACTCACACACACACACACACACACACACACACACACACACACACACACACACACACACACACACACACACGCACACACACACACACGCACACACACACAGGATAGGCTGATTTAAAGAAAATGTTGTTGGGCATTGAGAACTGGGAATCAAGTGGAACCGGTAAAAATAACTTTTTTTGAGTTTGAGAGTTGGAATCGAGAAACGTTAGGAAGCGGAATCGAATTGAAGAACCGGAATCAAACCTGGAATCAGACCCGGAATCAGACCCGAAATCAGAACCAGAATCCTACAAATTCAAACAATGTCTAACCCCAATGAGGACCACATCTGACACATTTGGACGACATCATAGACTTTTGAAATATCTTTGCCTAATGTGCTGCCTTAATTGGATTAACTGAGGGGAGGGAAGGAAAACATGGAACATGCTGTACATGTTGTGGATCCTCCCAAATGGAACCCAGTCAAGTCAGGGTCCACTTGTTCAAATTTAAAAAAGTTTTTCCCGTTAGAAATTAAGCACATAAATTACTTTCAGGTTCAAACTTCCATCATACATTATTACCGCATTAAATTTAAATGATGGAAGTATTTAAAAAAACAAAAATGCCATAGTGTGTACACGATGGGATTTGCTGACGATTGTGAATATTATCCTGGACAATTGGTTGTTAATGCAACTTGTACCATTTTTGGGGAATTTGATTATGTAGCATCCACTATATCTGTGTGACAAGGGGGGGGGGGGAGCAAAGCCAACAATTGCTGGTGCATGTTTTAATCAGAAAAAAAACATGTCATAAATAAACTGACTGTTTTTCAGGGGAAACAAAAATTCAATTACCCTTGTCAGCCGGCAGTAATGACTAACAGCCCGTGCGTGCACTCATTCAATTCCAGGCACCCTCGGGAATGATGTCTGGGTTTTTTTTTTTGTTTTTTTTTTTGACAACACCGCTTCTGTGCGGCCTGTTAAGTGTAGCAAAAGCAGTCCAACAGAACGCTAATTTGACTCAGAAGATTAAAGCTTGCTTTTAGGTGCATCTGAGGGTGCTGGGAGTGGTTACACACCCCACCCCATACAATGCTTCTTTTTTTTTTTTTTAACCAAAATGCTTGACTTGAAAGTGGGGTGGATACGTCATTCTGGCTATATACAAAAATAAAAACAAAAAAGCAGCAGTAAATTGTGTGATATATTGTAAAGATTAAAGTGAAACTTCAGAATTCAAACACTTAAGTCACACATTTGGGAATGGAAAAAACTATTTGTGAAAAATATAGCTGCAACGAACCACAGGGTACATATTATAGAAAATTGACTTCAATTCTGCAAATTCCAGTGAAATTATTGGGTTACCAGTATTTGCTTCTGACTGCAGTGGTGGCTTTGAAAACTGTTTTTAGAGGGAGCTCTACAAGTATCCAATAAAACCGGCTAGCTGTCTTGCTCTTGCTCGCTTTAAAAAAAGGAAAGAAAAATATGCGCCGCTAAATCTGCAAAATAGAGCAATAAAGACGCCAGCCAGGTAAGCAACGTTGCGTAGCCATTTGCTTGGTTGCATGCCCTCGGTCGTCATGGAAATGAAAGCCGCGTTTGCTCACCCTGATCAAGCGATTTGTGTGCTCAGTGTGCTCAGTGTTCATCCTTTGTGTATTTTGACCAAAAGAAAAAAAGAACTTGTGTCCTTTTACTCCACACTTATTGGGGGGGGGAAAAAAAGAAATGAATCAGAACAGGAAATTGAATTTTACTGTGACAAAGGACACTCTGTACAATTTGGGCTATAAGTAGAATCTCTTTTATAGAGCTCTAATAGAAGGGTCACATTACAGTCGTAACAGAGGATTTAACATTTATCTGCCTTTCACTTTCACACAGAACCCAGCAAAGCAGAATTCCTGCAATCAGCAAATTACGGTAGCTCACTCCTTTTGTGTATTGTATAAAATACTACAAGGCCAATGTATTCAGTTTGGAATGCCGTGTTTCAGGTATTGCCTTCCACACAGGAAAAATCATGGCTCTCATGCTACATTTTGAAGCAGAAAACTGGGGGATAGACTATTTTGCAATCAAAAGTTTCCAAAATGTGAGCTTTTAGGGACGTTGGTAAAGTGTCAACAATATTAGTAAAAAGAAAAAATGTATTGCATTATGAGAAACGCCTCATCCCCAAGGCACATTCCTTCTGCAGTTTGCCTTTAACATGAACGGTCTTTTCATACTGCACTTAGCACTGCGCAATACGCTGTTGACCAACACATTCATTGCGCATGTGCTGCCATGGTGCAACAACACTGTGCCGTGCTGCAGAGGACGGCAGCGCATGATTTGGCAGGCGGAGCACAAATCGTAAATGTTCAATTTGGGTGGCATCGCGCCGTGACGATATCCCGGTGCATTCAATAGGATAAATGATGCCCGAGTGATTTCAGAGTGACGACATCAAGTGACTTTAGTGTAGTAGTAGATTGAAAAAACACAACTTATGAACGTAGTGTCCCCAACTCTAGGAAAAAAGACAAATGTAGTGTGGTAAAGTGGTACAGAAGCATAGCCATGGACAGGAGTGTGTGGTTTCAGCACTTTTAAAAATAAAAATAAAATATAGCAGAGTTACACATGCTTCTCTCTGTCTACCACCCTTGCTCCTCGGTATTATAAACAAAGCCATGCTTTCCCCTGTAATAAGAACAAATACAGTTATTGGCCAGTTAGGGTTAGTCTACTAAAAAAAGTCTACTCAAAAAGGCACCAGGCTACTTACTGTTGGGTCGCTTAGCTACCATCACAACATATCGGTAAGCTTGTGCCATACTGCTACAGTGACTTCCCGCATCCTACCCCGCAGTGCACATTCTTGCGACTCAATGTGATGTGGCCTTACATTATTGTTACCACTTTTATGAGCGTTAACAAAGCATGACGCATGAGGTGGACTGCTTTACCAAAGCCTTCCCTTTACACCTCGCCTCTGCAATGTATCATCGAAGGCTAAGTTGTTTCATTCTATTAGAGTTTCCAAAAGTGGGTAGCTTACATTTTGTACATTTGAACTTGTGAGCAGATGAGAGGGCCAACGCACTGTACATTACACATTAAAGCAGAGACATACAGTTGACCCAGTTGGATCTCATCTGGTGCTTAACCCATTTGTTGCCTTAAAGGGGAATGCTGACAGAATGAATAATTCAGATCGAATTACTGCATATTACATGGAAGCGCGGCCTCATCTGTGAGTGTCGTGCTGCAATTTTTACATGAGACGAGTCAAGGGTAATTCTGTTTCTTAACTAGGACGTACTTTGATTTTTCCTTTTCTCCAAGATGTTTTTCCCCTCTGCCCTTTAAGGAGTCCTTTGCCAAATCACGAGTGAGTGTGGAGTGCTGTATCATAATGCCATTGCCAGTGTAAGAAAGCGGGGGGGGGGGGGGGGGGGGGGGGGGGGGGGGGCTGAGGGTCGGAGTATTTTGAAAGTTTCCGTTCATTTTAAACAGACTGTAATAGTATTTTTTGTTGTCCATTTTCAGATCAATGCCTGCTGTTTGTTACTGGAGTAAAAAATGACATTTGTTCCGCTCAAAGCCATGCAGAAATGCACATCTGTTCCATTTTGACCTCTATCATCCTAAACCCTTACTTATGTAATTCCTACCCCATGCCTCTTCGTGTTCCCCGCATATTGACGGATGGCGAACAGAAGCTCATCCAGACAGAGAAAAGGTTGAGGTGACTCCCTGGCTTAAGTCACATCTCATTAAACAGACTTTGGAGTGTCCGGCGCGCTTGGAGAAATTTAACGAGTTGTGGCGCAGTAACAAGGCGCCATAAAAAGTAACTGGAGCTAATGTATTTTGAGCGGGGGCACCATTATTGCCACACTTTTTTGGGGAGACCTTAAAGACTGGGCAGATATTCCAAGTCTTTGGTGACAGCGGCATCTGTTCTGGCAACTGGATTATGCAAAAGCTTAAAAGGAGGCCATCGCTTCCTAGAGAGTTTGCCCCTCAGCCTGAATATTGATGCAAATGGCTCTCAAACAAGAGTGCAAAACAACCGATAACCCCCTTGCTGCCTCAGCAGTCACAGCCAAAGATATGTACAGTACTGCCCCACTACTGCTTCATGGATAAGTTTTTCTTTGGTCACTCTATTATCAAGTTGTATGCAAATGTTGCAAAACAAACAACATGCAGCTGTTTGATTTGGCTATGTACAAAGTAGTTGTGCCAATCCATTCCCAAAGGCTGGTGGGCGTTCATATTTTAAATATTTTCACATTGGCAAAAAATGGAAATAGGAATCACCCTTAACAGTCACGCTGTCCACGTCATTCAACCTTGATGAACCATCCAGCCGTTTATTACTCTGCTTACGTGAATTAATATGAAAGCCAGTTCATACAACTTCAACTAGATTTGTTTTTGGTAGTGTAGCATAAACAAGTTAGTAACTCAGATAGATTACGGCAATGATGGAAACATCAGTGGCTTTATCTCTTCTTTTAGTTTCATGTAACAATTAGTAAACAAGTGCACTGCACTTAAGCAGAGAACTTATCTTGACACTATGAAAAAAAAATATATATGCATGTATACATATATATACGTACATACACATATGAAACACACACACACACACACACACACACACACACACACACACACACACACACACACACACACACACATATATATATATATATATATATATATATATATATATAGTATATATTTGTATATATATATATATATATATATATATATATATATAGAGAGAGAGAGAGAGAGAGATAGATATATAAAGATATCTATGTAGATATATAGATATATATAGATATATAGATATATGTAGCCAAGAAGCCTTTTTCTAATAATTACAATAATACACAGAGTGCTACATGCAAGCGTCTACACTTCTTTCAGCTTTCAAACAATCAGTAGTCTTTCGTTGGTCACTTTAAAATATGCAGCATTATACAGTATGTTAGTCACAATCACTGCTGGATGTTCACTTGTATGTTGTTCTGAATCAATAAGTAGCCTCTTTTAATACGTCTAAGTCAGAAGCGCACAGCACATTTGTAACAATACCCAAGCCCAATTCCCTTCCTTGCTGCTATTTCATGACTTACAAAGCACGTTTGAATCTTTTTTTTTGTCCCACGAGAGCATTTTTTTTTCTTTTATGAATAAAAACTTCTCATTTCTTTCCATCAGCATCGTGATAAAATCATATTAGATCATTTGCATTTGAATGATCTGGCATTAATCCATCATCCTGATTTATTTATGTAAATAAAGGGTAGAAGATGTTTGTCTGGCATCAAAGGAATGCAGTATTGTTCATCATTGAACATGCAAAACTACCGTATTTTTCGCACTATAAGTCGCATTTTTTTCATACTTTGGGTGGGGGGGCGACTTATACTCAGGAGCGACTTATATGTGAATTTTTCACAAATTTTTACTTGATCATTAACACTTTACTCACTAGTATAGTTGATCACTTCACATGTTATTTTCATTTTGAACCGCATGAGGGCGCACTATGGCTGTGGAATAATTGGAGCCTCACTGACAATGAGTTCCATTCACTGTCTTCCGAAGTCGGGAGATTTAATGATTTGGAGTGACACAGATTATTCGATAAACTTGTTATTTATGTTATAGTTATTTGATATATAGTTTATTTAGAGTAGCAACGTGTATAATGTTAGACTTCAGTAGTTTCCGATTTTCTAGGGAGGCCATGAAGGCAGCGAGGGGGGGTCGGAAAGAGCAATCCAGGGCACTTGCATGTGTTGGCTCACATGTTGCGCTCTTGATTTGTGAAATAAAGAGCCGGTTATCAAACCCATGTCTTGCCTGGTACTTTGGTAACGCTACAATATAGTTATATACGTAGATCTGTGGAATAAATGTAGCCGCCAACTGACAACGAGGCTGACGTCAGCGCGCACGTAGTCCGGAATCGACAGCTGTTTTTTTTTTTGTTGTTGTTTTGTTTTTTTTTTTTACATAAAGGATGAATATTCCGGTGGATTTAATGATTTGGAGTGACGGTTCGTTAAAATTGTTGTTTATATTACATTTATTTAATATACCTAGTCTGACGTCAACAGCGCACATAGTTCCGGTGTCAACAGCTGTTTTTTTTGTTTTTTTTAAGTGAAACGGAAGACGAAGATTCTGAAGAATTTGTTGATTTGGAGGGACATAGATGGTTCGATAAAATTGTTGTTTATATTACATTTATTTGATATATCTAGTCTGACGTTCGCGGCGCACGTAGCCTTTCCGGCGTCAACAGCTGTTTTATTTTTTTTGTTTGTTTGTTTTTCAAGTGACACGGAAGACGAAGATTTTGATGGACTTATTGATTTGGAGAGACACGGATGGTTCGATAAAATTGTTGTTTATATTATTGTTATTTCATACATAGTTTATATATTGTTAAATGGGCCTGTAGAAAATTCTGCACTGCAACGCGCCGCTGACGTCGGACTTGTTTACATAAAGGAGGACCAACTCGATCGATGGCTTTAATGATTTGGAGTGACACAGATGGTTTGATCAAGGTGTTATTTATGTTACAGTTATTTGAATAACAATTATTGTTACATCAGGCCCGTTCTCAGCTTCTCGCTTGTGTTTATGTCACGTTAGCATACCTATCGTTTAGCCTGTTGTTGCTCGTTCATGTCTATTCTTGGTGTTGGATTTTGTCGAATAAATTTCCCCTAAAATGCGACTTGTACTCCGGAGCGATATATATATGTTTTTTTTCACTTTATTGTGCATTTTATGGCTGATGTCACGTATATTCCGGAGCGACTTTTGTCCGAAAAATACGGTACTCTGTTGGTGGAGATAAACAAAAGTTTGGAATGGGCATTACAATCATTTAATTGATCACATCTGGATGCAAAATGGAGTGCACCACTTAGACAACATGAAGACAGACACGGGATTTTGAGTCACACCCATGCTGTGGAACAACTCTTCTGGACAGCATTGTCAATACTGACATGGGAACTGGAGTTAAGAAAACTCGGAGAAACTCTATCATCCGTCCAAAAAAATATTAATTGGAAAAAATGAATTGATTGGTCAATTTGCTTTTATTTTATTTTTTGCTGAGAAAGAATGATTCTGCATGCAAAGAAGAACTCGAGAACTATCCTAACGTAAAAAACTATGCATGAAAACGTATTCTACTCAACATTAAAATAAAAACAAAACCATCATTGCTTATAAACAAACAATTGGATTTGAAGTGCAAACAATTCTTCAAGAAATAATTTATACAGCAAGACACTCAACAGCTTCACACAGACTGACCTGAAATGAATATAAAATCCTCAATCTTCACCGGCAGAGGAGAGAAACCTGACAGGCGGCTAATTAAACCTGACCCGGTGAAGGCAAACAGCGGAGAAAGTGTGTGACATAAAAGCAAGACGAAAGCAGAAGGCTACAAGAGCGCGAGCCGAGCAGACTAGCAGGGAGGAGGAGAGGAGAAAAGGCCAAGCATTAGACTGAGCGCTCATTATCGCCACCATATTGTGCTGCGTAAGAGTTATGTGAGAGGACAGTCATCTAGAAATGATCAACAAAAAGGGCGCTTCTAAAGCATCTATTCTCACTTTATTTTTTATCTGTCACACACTCTAAAACCATTTTACTTTGTTTTTTCTGAAAAAATAAAGCACTGCATTGTCGTTTTTCTAAAGAGGATCACGTAAACATTTGCACTCACTTTATTCATTCTCTTCTATTGATTCAATTGCAAAAAAATCTGTTCTTATCCTCTGCTAGTTTTGAACAGTCAAGTAAGCTTAACTATCATATTATCACTGCCCAACAGAAAGAATGTACCGTAATTTCCGGACTATAAGCCGCGACTTTTTTCCCAAATTTTGAACCCTGCGGCTTATAGTCAGGTGCGGCTTATATAAGATTTTTTTTGGGTGATTTTTGTGATGACTTGATCACTTTTACACACTCGTAAAAAGGCTGTGGACCACTGTTGTGCGGTATCTTGAAGAAAAAAACAACAACAAAAATACTATTTTGAAACACTACTATGGCTGCTGCTTATTCTGGCTGTGTTGCTTGTGACTATTATGAGTTTTAGTAGGAATGCACGCTAGGTGACCTGCGTCAAAGGGCTCTAAACCCTTTCTCTTACTCTGCCATGTGACTCAGAGATTACACAAAGCAGTGGCACTGTTTGGACCATTTGCATTGTATTAAAACCCAATCAATCAGCATTTAAATTCAATTCTTCTGACATTTTGCTCATCAAAAACAAGTTGTAATGAATGTGAACTTTTAATGCATTTTATTCAGAAGGTTACTTTGAACCCTGAGGCTTAAATGGCGGCGCGGCGTATTTATGGATTTTTACGGCTTTCTGTGTACTGTCTTTCTTTGTAAAAAAAAACTCATGTGCACGTGCGGCTTATAGTCCAGTGCGGCTTATGTAAGAAAAAAACTAAAATATCCCTGAATTTTAGCTGGTGCGGCTTATAGTCCGGTGCGGCTTATAGTACGGAAATTACAGTACGTGTTCCCCTACCACAGAGCCCTGCCACAATAATCCACGAGCCCCGAAAACGGTTCCATGAAAAGATGATAAGTCGAGCACTGTAGCGTTAAGAATATTGGCATTGGTTGTTTAGCAACCAACTATTATTAGCTACATTCAGTAGGGCAATCAGAATATGGAGGTATATCGTTTTCATCATACAACAATAATGCGATTAAATCAAATGTAGAATTACTGTACATTAGTAGTCACTTGAATTGCTTTTGATAGACATTGTTTTTGTAGAGAATGTGAAAACATAATCGTCCAATGAAAAGCCTGTAACTCCAAGTTCTGTGGATTTGAAAGAGGACAATTATAGAAAAGCAGATTTATTTATTTAATTGGGTCTCCAGATTTCCTACCATTCAGTACAGTATGAAATTCAACACCCAAATAGATTTCTTTATCTGACCTTTTCTAAATATGGCTTCGCACAAGCAGATTTCCTATCCTGTCTGGATGCGGAGGAGTGAACATTCACTCTGGAGGGAGCCTTGGTACCCAATAACACACAAAAACGTCCCAAGATATCTTATGCTCATTGTATTTCTCTGAAAAATAGACTTGAGAGTGGTTGGAAAAATGACTACATATAGTGACAAGGTACTAAGTTGGAGTCGACACTTTATTGTATGCCCTAGCGCTGCTCGGGTGGTCATGGTGACAGAGGCTATACTCTTTATTTCAACGAGACACCCCACTCCCCCTAAACGGAAATATCAGAGGCTGTCGCCTATACAATGCTTGTCTACCTTTGGTACTCAAAGTGCTTGAACACTGCTTCCTCATTCACGTAATGATGACACACCATGGGAAGCAACTGGGGGTTCAGCATCTTGCTCAAGGACATGGTCACAACAGTTGAGGATCAAACACCCTACATCTGGATTGGGAGACGACCACTCAACCACTGATCCACGTTGTCTGGACCAGACACAGGCAATCAATTTAAGCCTTTTCCCGAGCTGTGGGCGGTAGCAAAGTTTGCTAACGACAGCGTTAAACCAGAACAGCACTGTGTATTTTACCACAGCATACCCACTATGTCAACAAGGCACCCCCATCGCTCGTGAAAAAGCTGCAGTTTTCATGCAGAACTAACCCTGAGAACAAACACGCACCATAGCCTCTTACTTGTGACTCTGCTCGCTCTGTAGTCTTTGTGCATGGCTGGGCCACAGCTGTCTTGTTTGATTTCAGCTTCTCTGGCCTGTTTCTGAAAGAAAACAAACTTCTGATGAGCTGTGGTTTGTTCGCTTCATAAAAAACAGAAATGATATTCTCATACATCGCCACTCTGCAAGGCAGTGTGTCCGCTCTGCAGTCATCCAAGGACGCTCGAGTGTCGCAATAAAAGAGCTTTGTCTTGACTAGCGAAAGAAGACAAAAAGAGGATGTAATTCCTCGAGTCCTCCGTGAAGCACGACCCTCTGACGGTCCCATTGACAGCGCTATTAGCACTCCAGCTAGGGGGATCAGTGAAGGGAAAACACAAAAACGCTGGCACAAGAATACTGTAATGCATTTCATTCCACCGAGAGGGTAACATGATGACAGCAGTAATTGGCTTTCTCCGGTGATGATAATCTGCATCAGTCACACTGTGCCACCACAGCTTTAGGGCCACTAAAAAGGTCGCACTTATCCCCGAACCTCGCCGAAATATGCTTGTAGCAGCCCCACAGCCGGTAACATAATGACTGGGTGGTTCTTTACGCCTTTGAAACATTTCAAACCATTCCCGAAGGAGTCATTTGCACACTGCTTTATCTCATAACCAAAAGCGTATTTTTAATATATAACTGGGTTAAAAAAAAGTGGGTCCAACTGTTCTGCTACTCATAACTGTATTCACAGTCGGGCATTCGCAAATTTGGGGAAGGAACTATTCTCTAATATTTGCTGAAAATCTCACCTTTGCGCTCTTTTGTGTTCAGCCAATGCTATAGCTAATGTCAAAATATTGTTTTTACTGTGTAATGGCATCTACTGCATGTTGAAAAGAAACGGTGTAGATTTGTGTTAAAACTATCAAATTTAAAACTATGAAACTATGAACCCAAATTGTGACATAGGAAGTTTCAGCCCGACAGCAGCCCCGATATATGCCAACGGAAGAGTACTTGGATGACGGCTTTGTCCAGATGCATATTTGTGGAGTGTTTTACAGGTAGAAAAATGAACTCAATTTTGACTGGATCATTGAGCAAGTGCAGCCAGAGCCCAAGCTGACTTCGAAGTCGGGGTGGGTATAATAATAGCTAACTGATCAATTGTGCGATACAAAATAAATAATTGATTAGTGAACTGATCGATAACCAAACTAATCAACTCTTTTGGTGACTTGGAGACAATGTTTGACTGAAAAATGCTTGTAATTGCATCCCTTCTATTCTTAAATGTCTTTACTCTTCCGCGAAAGCAAACTGCTTGTCTTTGTGTAGTAATCAAAATAACACATTTGCAAATATCTGCTTTTATTATTAAAAACAACGATACATATATTTGCCTATTTTCTGACGTGTTATAGACCAAACTAATAGCTGAATCATAATCCATCTGTTTGCAAATTTTCTGTATTGCAAACTTGAAATAAATTGTCCTAGAATAAAAGGATGGAAATGACGATGCTTTTTCTTGTGCAGTAATACCAACCTCATTTTTTGTGTGCGTGTATTTACCCAAACATTTGAGTGCATTATTCATCTTGACGAATGGAATGCGACCAGACACCCATGTCTTGCTGCGATTAGAGGAGCGCTCCCTCTGTTCGACGAGGCTTGTCAGAGTCAAGCAACCCCTAAAATGATGGAGGAGTACGATAGCCTATCATAGTGGCCCCAGTAGCCCCGTTCATCTTTCTGTCTCCACAGCAGGATCAGCAGAACTCCAGAAACGGCCTTGGATTAATCATAGCAACTTCACATGAAGTCATCGCAGTTTAAGCTTCTTGTATACCTATTCTTTAAAGAAGCGCTCACTTAGCCTGCATACTTATCTCTGTGAGAAAGTTCCTTATCTCCCACGCTGGGCCACAGATAAGAAAGCTAGCGGTTTTTACTCAACCATATTCCCCATATAAATGCATGACAAGCAAGTTGCCCTATGTCATATTTATTTGACATAGACTGGTTGTAATGTAAACATAGTCAATAACGTTCATGGACTGAAGAAATATGCTTGGAGGCTTCAGTTTGAAGACGCATGTTCTATCCATCATTGTGCCCATTGTTGCAATTTGCAAAGCAGCTTTTTCTTCAGGAATCTGACAATTTAGTACTGAACGGTAAAACAGTAGTTAGGTGCAGAGTATTTGCAGCTAGTTTTTCCAATTACTGAACACAAATCATATGGCAGCAAGACCAACAAACTACAAGGATGCAATACTAATGTATATACATGTCATCTTTAATTTGTGAAACTTCTTAAATTAAAGCTAATATTGTGCATCTCCAATGTTTTGATTTAAATCTAGCAGGTGGTGAAAAGAGGCAAACTCAAAGCAACTTGTCCAACGAGGTCTGACTCTGTATACTCATAACAGTGCAGAAAAGTGCATCTGTGTTGTAGCGCATAAAGCCAGAAGGTAAAAGTAATAGCAGCCATGTTCCTGCGAGGTGCATTTCTTTGTTTGTCATAAATGCCCGCATCCTTGCATTCAACATAGTAAGCTGATCAACACATGGATCTTAAAACCAGAACCAACATGTTCTCAGTTCCTTTTTTACTCCATTTAAGAGTAGAGGATATTGTAAATCAGGCAACTGGAAAGCAACATGTCACAAACAATGTTACTCCAAATATATCATATTAAGGACACGGAGGCCAGAGGGGCCGAGTCGGGGCAAAGAGTGCATTCTCCATCGTGTAAGCGCAGATGAAAAATGCTGAGCACAAAAACAATTTTACATAGCTAGAGGAAGAACAGAGTTCCATTTCTTATCTTGAAATAAGAATATATTGAGAAAAACTATTTTCAGACCGTCTACAGTTTTTGATAAAAATTGTAATGGATGACACAAAGTGCATACTGCATGGATAACAAAATACCCAATGCATACATTGCACATTTTTGATAACAAGCACTCATGTTGCTTTTCCACTTCACAATAGCTACTCTGTTATACTCGCTTTAAAGCCTTTCCATTGCCGAGTTACCAAGGTTAGTATCGAGGTTAGTCATTTGAGCATTTGTCGATTTGTCATCATTTGTCAATTGAGCAATTTAGGCTAAAATGACAGAATTAGATACAGATGCGAAAGTTAGTAGCTTTCTTTGTTGCTCTGAGCATCTGAAGCTGCAGTTATACTCCACAGTCTCTACTTTGCCCCGTTAAAATGAGTCTCCTTACCATGAACAACAACCACAGAGGTAATTGCAGGTGGAACGATGCCAAAGAGTTTTTAAAACTACAATGTATATAAATTACAACATGGAGTGAATTTAAAACTGCTAGTGGTTGTTGTTTACTGCACATACAAGGTCAGTTGTGTACTGCACTGCAAAGATGTGCTATTTATGTAGTGGGGTGGAGTTATGGCCAACGCACAGAAAGAAATGTAAGCCTGATCAGTATTTATCACTGAAAAGCGTATTGTGGATCACGCAATAATTTAGTATATAAAGACATTGCCCCCTCCGCGAGTCGTCACCTTATCGTGGTGGAGGGGTTTGCGTGCCCCTATGATCCTAGGAGCCATGTTGTCGGGGGCTTCATGCCCCTGGTAGGGTCACCCATGGCAAACGGGTCCTAGGTGAGGGGCCAGACAAAGCACGGCTCACAAGCCCCTTATGATGAGTAATATAAATGGACTTAGTTTTCCCTCGCCCGGACGCGGGTCACCGGGGCCTCCCTCTGGAGCCAGGCCTGGAGGCGGGGCTCGAAGGCGAGCGTCTGGTGGCCGGGCCTTTGCCCATGGGGCCCGGCCGGGCATAGCCCGAAATGGAAACGTGGGTCCCCCTTCCCATGGGCTCACCACCTGTGGGAGGGGCCGAAGGGGTCGGGTGCAATGTGAGCTGGGCGGCAGCCAAAGGCGGGGACCTTGGCGGTCTGATCCCCGGCTGCAGAAGCTGGCTCTTGGGACATGGAATGTCACCTCTCTGGCTGGAAAGGAGCCCGAGCTGGTGTGCGAGGCAGAAAGATTCCGACTAGATATAGTCGGACTAGCCTCCACACACAGCTCTCGCTGGAACGGTTCGCAGCCGAGTGTGAAGCGGTCGGGATGAGGGTCAGCACCTCCAAATCCGAGTCCATGGTCCTCGATCGGAAAAGGGTGGAATGCCCTCTCCGGATCGGGGATGAGATCCTGCCCCAAGTGGAGGAGTTCAAGTATCTTGGAGTCTTGTTCACGAGTGAGGGGAGGATGGAGCGTGAGATCGACAGGCGGATCGGTGCAGCGTCGGCAGTAATGCGGACCCTGTACCGGTCCGTTGTGGTGAAGAGAGAGCTGAGCCAAAAGGCAAAGCTCTCAATTTACCGGTCGATTTACGCTCCTACCCTCACCTATGGTCACGAGCTATGGGTCGTGACCGAAAGAACGAGATCTCGGATACAAGCGGCCGAAATGAGTTTTCTCCGCAGGATGTCCGGGCTCTCCCTTAGAGATAGGGTGAGAAGCTCGGTCATCCGGGAGAGACTCGGAGTAGAGTCGCTACTCCTCCACGTTGAGAGGAGCCAGATGAGGTGGCTCGGGCATCTTATCAGGATGCCTCCTGGACGCCTCCCTGGGGAGGTGTTCCGGGCATGTCCCACCGGTAGGAGACCCCAGGGACGACCCAGGACGCGCTGGAGAGACTATGTCTCTCAGCTGGCCTGGGAACGCCTTGGGATCCCCCGGGATGAGCTGGATGAAGTGGCTGGGGAGAGGGAAGTCTGGGAGTCCCTCCTGAAGCTGTTGCCCCCGCGACCCGACCCCGGATAAGCGGAAGAAGATGGATGGATGGATGGATGGATGGATGGATAAAGACATTGCGGAATTCATTTTTCTATATGTGTACAGAGAGGAGGGGCATTTCTTAAAAATGACTTTCGGATGGCTATCTGTATTGACTAGATGAGTCATATTATGTTTTTATAGAGTGGATTAAAATTAAACGGTTGCCATTAATGTGTATAATGATCATTAGGCAAAATAAGACAAAGGGTGAGTCTGAAAGGTGATTAGAATTACCATCAGCCTCCTCCAGCTCATAAAAGTCAAACCTATTATATCTATTAATTTCCATTAATACCTTTTAAATTAGGGCTAACTATTTGATTGTAGAGTAAATTCAAAAGAAATGGCTGCAGACTGGCTCAGTTTTTGCTGTCACTTGTACTTAAGTCAGGTAGGAGAGGGACAATACAACATGCATAATGAAGTACTGCTCCTTCAGACAAGCCCGTTTTCATTGGTGATCTATCCAAAAAAAGGAAGTCTGAAAGACTGTCTTCAACTGTAACATTCTCATGTTACCAGTGGGTATGATTTAGATAATCTTGTGTGACCTCTCCAATACCTGACCAGAGTGCAAAGCCCTGCCATGAAACACACAAGTCTCTTCAAAGCAGAATCCTCAGACTTTAGCTAATGATCTCATTTCCCTTTCGTCCCTGAAAAGCCCTATGAGCTGCTTAAAAGTGAAGTCTGCTCACGAAGGGTGACGATAAAATTTTGAGGGAATAAAATGGTACGTAATGACTCATTATTTTGTTAACATTCAGAAAATCCATCCATCTAGTCTCAATCCCGCGTATCCTCATTATAGCTCCAAGTGTATTGGAGCCTAGCTGACTTCAGCTGGAAGGCAGCAAATTGTAGGACACAAGGAAAAATAGCAACGCAAAGACAATCACTAATGTAATGTAATGTTGAAACATTTAACACTACATTTTGGACATAGGTGACAGGGGTTGAGTGTGCCAGTTAGCTAGCTGTGCTAGTTGGAATTATAGCCAGGGTACTAATATTTGTAATAAACCAATCTGTTCGTAAATCCGTCAAGAATTCAGCAAGTTACAAGTATTTGAGTAAATCTTCTGACTGACGGTACAGCACAGCGCAACAGAGCAGTCCACTGTTCGAAAATGGCCGACCAGCGGCGATGCTGCCGATGCCGCCTTAAGCCATCTCGTCTTTCCTACAGAAATCTGTGACCAAAACATTCAGTCTCTCTCCCAAACAGTCTGTCTGCCCTCCTGCGCAGGGCACATGACGATGTCCAGGTCAGATATATTAGACCTGGACGTTAAGGCTACAATGGCATTGCAGAAAATGTGATCTAAGACCATATATGAAAGGGGCGGATTTTGAAAAAAATTAAATAAATAAAAAAGCAGAACTGAGCCGTTCAGACGGTCTTTAAAAATAAAAAATAAAAAATCAGATACAGGTCACTTAACAGCAAAACAATCAGAATTGAGCTACAGTGTGAGCGAAGCCTTAGTCCTTGCAATGAGGTCAAATGAGGTGCTCAGTACTACGACAGTTGGAGGTCCACAACAGCATATTGTTTAAGAGATTGTTGGTCAAACTTTGCCAAGTGAGCTGGCACTATTAGCTTCCTTGTCCTGCAGTCACTAAAAAGACTTCTGTACTTCTAGCACAATTGACGCATGGATTTTCAAACTCTGTCAACATCAGCCAGAGCTATTAAGTGGTCTGCTGGAGCGAAATGACTTGTACTGCTCCCAGAGTACAGCATCAGGCTCAGCAATTCCCTCTTGCTATTATCTCAGGCCACTGTGACAGAGTTAATTTATTGCAAGACAAGCACAAACACTACGACATTAAAAAGGAGAGGGAAAACAAAAAAAAAACAAAAAGATACAGTACAGTTGAGTTCTTCTCTTACCGCTTCTTTGTTTCTGCAATCGTGTTTGTCACTTGCAGTCCAAACACAAATGGCCTGTTCTTTTAATGCTTATGCACTTGTGATCTATTGAGCAATTCAGATACTGGAGAGAGGAAGAACTACTGAAGATGGCTGAGCCAAGTCCATTTGGACAGATAAGTATTCAGCCTGGGACCAGCTCTATAAATCATTATTTGCTGCAAAAAGGATGCCTCGCTATTCTCTACTTCTACTCTAGTC
Source organism: Syngnathus scovelli (assembly GCF_024217435.2). Classification (NCBI taxonomy): domain Eukaryota; kingdom Metazoa; phylum Chordata; class Actinopteri; order Syngnathiformes; family Syngnathidae; genus Syngnathus; species Syngnathus scovelli. The sequence continues at coordinate 9,481,697 of NC_090847.1, read as the reverse complement.
CCCTCCTGTGTTAAATATACATTATTACTGATCCTACCTGAGATTAAATGAATAAATCTTAACTTTATATTCTAGGCGACGGCCCGGACGGCTCATCTTCAAACACCATGTGATCCAAGCCTGCCTACAGCAGATAGCCAATATCTTGCCACTATTGTAAGCATTATTGGAATGTTGTACATTTCGTAAACAAAAATTCTTCAGGATAATAAGCTGCTAAAGTCACATACAAGCATCCATGTTGATGCCAGTATACTGCGAGACACTCTGAAACCTTGCAAAGCCTCACGATATCTAATTTTGGCTCACATCAAGCGACATAACTACAACCGCAGTAAAGGACCTTGAGCTTTAATTTTATTTAAATATGAAGTTCTTTGCTTACCCTATCATCGTTCAATCCTCCTAAGATGTGTCCCTGCTAGTTGCACAGACTTTAACTCGTAGGCAAAAGGTAAAATTAAACTGGGGCAAACTGTCAAATATTATTAGTCCTTATTCCATTGTTGTGAAAGGTGGTCGAGGTGCAGTGCTTCTTTGTCTCGGGGGCTCTTATCTGCTATGAGCTGCAGTCTCCATTAGCATGGTGATGGAGCCCAGGCCTGCCAACCCAGATAAACCTCCCAGGGCTCTACTCATAATTTCCAGTGACTTCTTTTATCTATTTTTGTTTATTAGGAATTTTTTGGAAGGGCGGCTACAAGTTTGCATGGACATGACAGGTTGGGGGCAGGATTTGATGAATATAGACAATAAAAGAGATGACCCCTAACTAATTTAAAGACTCATAAGCAGTATGTTGTTTTGCTAAAGACTGACACACCTTACCTTCGCAAAAAATTCTGAGACAAATCAAACTTGTGCTATAATGAAATCTAAGGCAGACAGGTTCTTCTGCATGAGTTGCCTCACAGTGACAATAGCTGGGGGGGGGGGGGGGGGGTAAGCGGGATATTCAGCAGAGCTCCATTATGCTCTTCTAGTTGGGCGAGCGATTGATACAAAGACTCATTGCTAAGTGCACCGCCTTACTCTTTAAAAATAAGTAGGATGGACAGACTAATACAGATGTACTCACCGACTGAGGAACCAATCAAAGACCTTGATTAATTGTACAGTCAAGTCACACTGGTACACAGTGAATTGTAAAACTACAGTTATCCTTGGAAGACACACGACTGACACAGAGAAAGAACACGAAAGTCTTTGTAGAGCAAAATTGTCAACAAGTAATTAGCGTATCATGTTTTGTTTTACTTTGGAGGCACATTTTTTGCCAAGTTAAATTGAGGCTGAATTCATGCCGGTTTTCTTTTTGGTATGACTGTACTTTTGACTTCATAAAAACAAAAGGGGTAAGGTGAACAAGAATATTAGATACGTTTGTCATCAGATCAGGTTAGGATTAAGAGGTTTAATAAAACATACAAGCGATGTTGCCAGGTCACATGCCCATCTGCTGAGGCCAATGTTAATGTGGAGACAAAGAGCTGCCAGTGCACCGAGCCATACAGAGGACAGGACACCGGACGGGCACATTAGACCACCTAGCACTGCCAGACTGTTGGACTATTTATATCTTGGACAATAATTAATACAGGGGCTGCCCAGAAGCAGCAGAGCGCCCGAGAGTTTGGAGAAAGACAGCAACGTGATGTTCCTACGGTGAAGACAGCAAGTCATTTTCAGACTCCCAGAGGAGCGAACTAATAGCAGGCTCCACCAGCTCCGCATTGGAACATTCGCTGTGTGTCCAGCCAACATATCAAATGAATTTTGACCTGCTAAATGCAAGTGAATCAATTGCCGACAATACAACTGTGGCCTCAATACTGCAATGCAGCACTGGCTGGACGGCAGTGCTGATTGAGATTATGCCGCGGGTGTTTTGAAGTTAAAATTCTAAAGCTAATGGGACTCGTGTCATATGTCAACATTGTCGTTTCACGGCAGCGGACAAGATGAGGATGATGTCGTTTCACGGCATGAGCGGACAAGATGAGAATGAGCATGAAATGTAATATACACGTTAGGGCTATGCAATGAATCAAAATTCAATCACAATTACAATAATTACCGTATTTTCCGGACTATAAGGCGCACCGGACTATAAGGCGCACCCTCAATGAATGGCCCATTTTAAAACTTTGTCCTTATATAAGGCGCACCGGACTATAAGGCGCACCATTAATGCATCATGTCAGATTTTTAATCCAAATCAAATCATTCTCCATTTTATCTTTTTTATTTCAACTTCATACGCAACAAATTACTTTATAATCACAAAATAATGATCCATAGTCTTTTTGATTCATGATTTATAGTCTTCAGCGGGCCACTTATGAATGATTTCAGGACACAATGCTTCGGGCCACTTTAAATTTAGGAATTTGGTCCATAAGGCGCACCGGACTATAATGCGCACTGTTGGCTTTTGAGAAAATTTTAGGTTTATAGGTGCGCCTTATAGTCCAGAAAATACGGTACACTACGTTACATCATTACAAGGAAGCTATTCTTTAATGTATACTGTACTTTTGCATCGTTATGAAAAAATGTTAAAACATTTTTGTGTTTTGTACCACAAAATAAACAATCATTTGACTAATCATGATTACAATTATTACTAAAATAATCGGGATTCATACTTCTTCCACAATCCAGCCGCTTTACCGCATGTGCAGGTGCAGTGGAAACCTAATTTCCAGCTGGAGTTTCTGGAGTTTGGAGTACCAAAGCATTCACTCTGTGTATCTTTTACTTTTTTCCTTGAATTTGTTCTAAATACTAATTCCCCCAAATAACATGGCTTGGCAAAGTAAGCAAACTCTCATTCAAAGCAGTAACAATAATAAGACTAATTCAAGTTGTTTCCTCGTTTTAAAGTTCTACAAAGAGGAACAAATCACTTGATTTTACATGTGGCAGTTCTGATTTTAAGTACGTATGTGCAATTCAAGATTTACAGTTCGCTAATTCACATACTTTCTTTTTTTTTTTCAATAAAACCCATCTTTAGCTCTTAGCTAATAAATAATGCACATATTTTCATGTACTCTAACTCCTTGAGGTCTGGCAGAAGTTGGCGAAGTTGTTGGAAGTCGAAAAAATATCGCCGAATCTTGACTGAGAGACTATGTAATTTCTGTAATATCTAATAATATTTGCGGGGCTTTGCGGCATATGTGTAAAACTGGCGAGTCACATCTGCAATACAACTCATTAACGGTACGCTTTTATAATTCATCAGTCATTATTCAAACAAAGATTGTTTTTCACACGCTTTAACATTGAATAATTTATCTGCATTTTTTTTGTTCTGTACTAACAGTACATACATAGGAATGTGGATATTAAATACTTCAGAGGTACTATAAGGCTCAAATAGAGCTGTATGATGCCAGTGTAAATGCTAACGGTGAATTAGGGGTATGAAGTTTCACATCTAGTGGTCAGTCAACCCTGACCCCCCCACCCCCCATCCAGCAATTGCTTCTAGCTTTTTTTAGTTATTATTGTGGTTATTTTATTTTAACACTGCCATGAATGTTTTACTATGGCGACAGTTTGGTCCCACCCACACACATTATTTCGCTTTCACTGCTTCTTATAGGAAAATTGTTTCTGAATTAGATCTTTTCTCTCTTTGATGGTTCAAATTCATGATGTGCTCTTTCATTTTGACAGTTTAGAATTTGAACTTATTATAAGTTCACAGTAAACTACTGTGCAATTATAAGCCTCAAAGAGCTCTAGCCGCTGATGGCATTTCCCTCATTAGTGGCACGGGGATGTCATTTGGAGGCAGCAATATTTCATTTCGGCAAGTGTTTAACAGTAATGAAGTTGCTGGTTTGGAATTAACGTGTCACTAGATTGAACAGACCCAATTAAAAAAAAAAAAAGAAAAAAAGTTAAGGTACTTGCAAAGCATGTCGTGGCCCAATTATCAGTAAAAATTGCACTTCGGGGGAGGCAGCAGCTCATATGTACGAATTGGAGGGTACAAGAATAATAGACAGCAGAGTGTAGATTGAAATTCCCCTTGAAAGATCATGTGTCAAGTGAGACAACTTTCATTAATTTGGACAAACGTGTGAGTAATTGTTAACGTATCATTGCTTTTCATTGTTGGCACATCAGTCATAGTGCTTGAACTTTAGGAACAAGCAATAGAAGCAGACTGAGTGTAAAACAACATCAAATGGAGATGCTACACTTTGGTACGATTGTTATGTTATATGGAGCGAGGGTTGAAGCGAGTTCAAAGAGGCAGAGGCAAGGCTTTCTTGTACATGTGAGGAAATGTGGAGAAGCATTTCACAAGTGATGGCAGACAAGCAACATAAGGAAATTATGTGTACAGGCGCGAACGGGCTTTATGATGGGTTACAACAGAGCGAGATACTCAAAGATTTGCATTCGACATGAGCTCAGTGTTAAAAAATATACAGTATCTGAAATTTCAAATACATGCGATCCCCCATGTGTTGGTGTTGGAGTGAGTGCTGGAGTGTGTGTAGGTGCTCTGAGTCAAGCCGCTATCTAATCATCAGTACAAGAGACTGGAGGCAGTGATAGCGCTGAAGGTGTTGTAATTAGCTACCAACACCATAGAAAGGACTGCTGCTGAAAAATGAGAGCAAAATTGTGACATTTTCATTGTTTGCATTTTAAGTTGCCGCACTCAGATACTACCAGCAGCAATTTTTGCTTCCACTCCTCAAAGGCTCGGAGCTTCTGGTTTTGCTGCCAATGTATTAGCCCTGCAGTGAAATGGCAAGCAACCCAACTTTTATTTAGTTCGTTTTTTTTTTTTTGGGGGGGGGGGAATGAAGAAAATCCAAGGTCAGCCATTTTCAAAAACAATCTTTCCCATAGGAAATTATTGCTGAATAATTATATGGTAAGGAAACAAACAAGAACGTCAACTTTACTCAATTTTCAGAAGTATCAATATCAGTTGAATTATCGTCATTAATTGGTCTTAAGAGACTGCATCTATACCAATTGGCCATAATAGAACCATCGAAGCATGTAATTTAATTTTTAAACGGTTTCATCATAGACATTCAACTTCAGACAAACAAACAACTTCTTCACTAGCTGACTGGCTGGCAATGGGTGCACATCACCATTTAGCTATCAATCATTCAGGCTGAAAACGGCTAACTTTCCCTGCTTTTAACCCATCAACCTTCTGGGACAAAATGTGCACCAGCTGCCAAACACAGTGTACAACATATTCAGAACCCACTCGAACAAGCTAGTATTCACCTCACCCGCCCATCGTTACGTCCGTGTTGATGCATGGCGGGATTGCACAGCATTCTGAATTCAAATACAAGTTGCATTTGAAAAAATTTTACATTCTGTAATATTTACTGGGTTATATCTACTGAACTATATTCAGTGTGAAAACTGTTATTTCATACCTCAAAGATTTTTCCAAGTTATTTGCGCTGCAGATACATAAAAAAAAAAAAACATTTTGCTTTTAGTTCTAACTCCTTGATAGACGTCAAAAAGCAACAACAAAGATGAAGAAATGATTCAAAGGGGGTTGCTAACCTCAACAAACTTCAGGAAAAAAAGCGATTAACTTCAACTGACCCAATCAGTGAATTTATGTAGAGGAAAACTTTCATCCCCTTGAACAGGAATCAAGTGGTGGTGATGGTCACAGCACTTGACACAACTTGGCTTGGTTATTGCAACACATTGGAAATTGAAGGCAACTTGTCTTGGACTGTAAATCATCGTCACAGGGTGACAGAGGTATAAATAAAATATCCTCCCCACTGCTAAACTGATTGCATAAGCAGACTGACTGTCAGTTGTCAAATAGCTTGTCCTGCGAGTTTGATGAACATTCCACTTCCAAGTACAGCGATCCCTCGCCACTTCATGCGTCACCTATTGCGGATTTGCTATTTCGCGGGTTTATAAGTGATGTGAGAACGGCGTTTAAATACACGCTGATGGGGCGGAGCATGCCTCTGAGCAATTTGCGTCACTGCGGATGTGGCTGAGTACAAGCGCAGGAGGCGTCAGTAGGCCACGCGCAAGGGAAGAAGCACCAACCGGTGCAGAGGGAGTCGGGGGGGACATGTGACAATATCACGTGTTTGTTCTTTTATTTACTGTAAAGGTACAATACATGCACAGAACAGTGTGAGAAAGATTATTAAGAGAATGGGAAAGGTTTATGTAGCGTAAAAATATTGGAGAGGGTTTACGAAGCCTTAATGTTGTGTACAGGACCACAATTTCAAAATAATACATATACCCTTTCCACTTGGTGGATCTTCATTTATTGCATTGCGGTTCTGGAATGCATCTTCCGCGATGAACGAGGGATCACTGTATTTCTTCTGTTCTCGAGTTTTTGCTGGTTTTGAGTGCGTGTTGTCTTGCTCTGTGATGTTAGGGCTGCATCTGAGCAAGTCATAATATGCAAAATGAACTTTGCTTGTGTACAAATAATTGCTGCTGACCCTTCAAGTGTGAAATTATACAACAAATTTATCTGCTACATTTGTGTAATTGTAATTCTCTGATCAGATGATGAGCTTGGGTTTCAGTGTTCCCCCAATAAATTGCAGTTCAACCTTTGTCGCCGATTTTAAAACCATTATTTGTGTAAAACTACATTTTGCTGCGAACAGAACTGTTGCAGGGTAATCAAGATTAAGAGGCAACTAAATTCTTACACAGCAGAGTGACTACGACTATGAGGAAAAGTTTTTTTTGTAAATACAGTTAAAGAAATAATTGTTACTCTAACATGAGAAAAAAAAAAGGGTGTGGAAAGGCATGACGTAAGCATGTCACCATGTCCAGATATTATTATAGGACACTTGGTAAAGGTTTAACATTGCACAAATATGTTTGCCCATCACAATTTCATGCCTTCACCAATTTCTTCCCACCATGTGCTGTATTATCAAATGATCCGCGTCACACATCCCTCTGTGTACATTTAGTGGACACCTGAAACAACTCATGTGTGCATACATCAAGCTGAGCCAACATAGCAGGCATTCATAAGATTTTGAAAGCATATCCACGCTCAAGCTCATCTAAAGTAAATCATGCTGAGGGTAAAAAAAGCATCTGCGCCAGCTCACTGATCTGAAGTGTACTGCACAGTTTGATAAAACCATGTTGCAAGAGTTCAAAGCATTGTCAAACTTTCTTGCCAGGTGTTTAAAAATTAAGATAAAGGGGAATCAGGGAGAGCTTTTGAAATCCCAGATTGATTTAAGCATTGACTTTTGACTTGCGTTTCTTTCTTTCTTTCCGATAAAGGTTGTTGTTTTAGTAACTGGAACTGCCATATTACACTGCAGAATATTCAAATGAGTGGGGTTCCACCAATTTGCGCTTGCACGAAGATGAAGGCACTGGGCTGGAGGGATCTAGTATTTGACAATCAGCTTCTATCCTCCTCTCCCCTTTAGTTAGTTTGTAGGCAACAGGCAATTAAAGTGACACCACGTCTGCAGAATCCCACAATAGCCTGAGAATCGAGCGGCAGAGCTTCTGGGAACAGGAGGAATATATCCAACTTAAACTTTTCGCACTTGTCCTTTACTTTAGCAAAGGACAGTTTTGACTTGATCTGTTTTGGGAATTATACTTACACAAAAGGATTCAGTCTCAACTGCATGGAAAAGTACTTGTGTGGGCAGTGGCATCTCATTAGAAATGTGAAAAGTCACTACACTATTGGTAGGCAACTCCGGTCCTCGAGGGCCGGTACCCTGCATGTTTCCCATGTTTCCGTCTTGCAACAGACCTGATTCAAACGATCAGGATTGTCATCCAGGTTCTGCAGACCTTGCTAATTATCTGACCATTTAAATCAGGTGTGTTGCAACAGGGAGCCATAGAAAACATGGAGGACACCGACCCTCGGGGACCAGAGTTGCTTACCCATGCATTACATAACTGCAACCCCCGCAAAATGACATTCGGGAATGGCAAAACGTCATCCTCCTTTTTTCAACGGGAGAGGGATATTGACAATATATGTACCCTATTGATCAATGCACCATTGAAAACGTGTAGACATGACTAGGTACGTTATGCCCTGATACTTGGAACAAATGCTTTCATGTACCGGTATAAGAAAAGCTCTTGTGGGAAACAACTTGGATCTATCAATAAGTAGCCTTGAATATGACTAACTGAACCCCGTCGCACACTTAACGCCAAGGCCAAAACCAACTGAACCTTTTCATTCAGTGCTCAAGATTCAACAACTAGTATTTATGGGTGTCTAACTGTCTCCACTAGTTTTGCTGCTGTTTAAATTTGAACTTGCGAGTGAATAGCATTGCAATGGGATAAGTAGCCAGCCAGTGGCCAGACTTTCAAAATATCCTCTCCTATTATTAACAACCGTATTGTCTGTTTGTGGCAGTCTGCTTATTCCTTGACAATGACACCAATGTTTTTGTGGTTCAATAAAAATAACAGTCCAGGATACTTAAGTTGGGGGTCACAGTTTTTCAGTTGCTGCAGTTCACTAGACACGTGGGAATCAATTGCTTGGTGTGCGGCTAAACGACATTTGTTCACCATACATCCTCTGATTTTTATGATACGGTACAGTGCTCCCTTGCTATATTGTGGTTAATGGTTTGCTATATCACAGATGTTTTTGGGTGGGACACACAACATAAAAGTGTTTTTCGAAACCATCTTTTTTTTTCTTCTGGTTTTACAGTATACATACGTAGATCTCATACACGCTCACAGACTCACTGATGTCACACGCAACCTCACCTGGTCAACCCTTTTAATGGCACATCGCTAACAAGCTAAAATACGCACAGTATTTTCTGTACATTTTATGCTTGTAATTTTATTTGGCGGAGAGTTTGGGATATTTCACATAATTACAATTTGATGCACATTCAAATACATACAACTAATTGTAATTGTAAGTACTGCAACAAAGGCAAAAATGTGTTCTTACAACAACACGTGGTACTTCTAAGTACCCATATTAAATAGAATACACTGCAACATTATCTCTGTTCTATTGAACTAGTCCAAGCATCTTTCCAGCATGGAGATGAAGTGTGAATATTAATGGGATGATTAAATCCCGAGAGCCACTTAATGATCTTCAAGATCATCTTCCCATTTTCAGATTTTGGATTTTCACCTTGTAAAATAAAGCACAGGCTAACATGACCCCCTCGGCGTTATTTTTCCATCTTGCTATTTCCATTTTGCTATCAGCGAAGGCCTCTCAATGGCGCTTCTATTTGCTGGAATTATGATCAGATATTGTTGCTGTAATCCCAGAGCACGTCAGTGAGGGAAAAAAAACAGAGGCAGCATAGAACAGTAGTCCGTGGAGACGGTCTTAAGAGTAGTGTACAAAGAATGTGATAACCCCTACGAGACGAGCCTTCCGGGGGCGATCGCTAATTAGAATGAACAAATGAAGCTCTAGCTTCTTCTTTTCCTTTTCCTGTTAGGGGTTGCCACAGCGTGTCATCTATCTCTCTCGAAGTATGTCCTGCATCCTCCTCTCTAACACCAGCTGCCCTCATGTCTTCCCTTACTACATCCATCAAGCTTCTCTTAAACAGAGCTAACAACACCCACAAGCATTTGCAAACAACAATTACCGTCATCCAATTCACTTTCTGTTAAGTTTATTCTCACTAGGGTCGCGGGGGTGCTTCTCAGCTGATTTGGGGCAAGATGTGGGATAGACCCTGGACTGGTTAATCGTCAATTGTAGGGATACCGTTTCCACTCCCTCAACACAAGCAAATGAGGAACTTGTAAACATCCCAGAGTAAGGTTGGGCCTTGGATTCAAAACTGTAAAGCCAATGTGTTAACCACTTGTCCAGTCTAACATGCCTCAAATGAATAATGTATCAAACATTTACAAGTAAGTCCAGAATGCTTCATTGAAAACAGTGCAATGAGGGAATGTAGCCAGAAGTGCCTGTACACGATCCCAGTCATAAAATCATACTAAATGAAAAAAATCTGGATTAAGAGTTCAACTGAAAAGACAAAATAAAATTAAAACGAGTACAGAAAATTAAATTAAAATACCAGTTCCATTAAGATTAAATATAGTTTCAGTGACTTCCTCAAGGCTGTATGGACGTATAGAGGGATATGAATCTCAAAGATATATACAGTTCATTCCAAAGTTTATGGCCTCTAAATGTACATTTATAGGTAGATGGACAGGTAAAGTGCTTCCTTGGGTACAAGTAAGTCAAATAAAAAGGCAAAGAAACTTGCATACACTTAGAAACTAAACTGTCAAGGAGATCTTGCTTTTGTATAAACAAACAGGAATGGAAGTAATTGATTTTATGAATGGGTAATGGTAAATAATTTCTTTCGAAGAATCACATGAATTGCACTTAAAAATGTCTTCTGGATTAACAGCCGTCACTATTTTTGTGCCATGTCAAAATATGCTTTCTAGTTGATGTATGTATTAAAAAAAAAATGCAGCAGCACACTCTTGTTTGACTCTGTTGGAGTATAATTATTCTTAAAAAATATATATGAATACACACTGTATATTTAACTTACATTTAAACATTACACATCTTTGTTAAGTTTAATACAATTTGAGGGTGAATGTTGTTCATTTGTATTACCGTATTTGCCGGTGTATTGGTCGACCTTTTTCGATCCAAAATCGACCGAAAAAAATCGACCTCGACTTATACACCGAGTCATAAAATTTAACTTCGTATTCATCGCTTCAAATGTGATGGTAACCAAGGCCGTTTCTCATGCATCTCATTGTGCGTTGCACTTAGAAAATTTGAACCGGGCGGCGTGCGCGAGTGCGCGGCCCGCTGGAAGTCGAATGAGGCTAAGCGATCTCCTCCGCGGTGCTTATAAACAGCCGATCCGCTCGGCGGGGGCTATTTTCGGCCACTTGGCGCGTGCGCACGGCCTCCCGGATGTGCCGGGCGGGTGCGCGAGCTCGCCGGCCGCTGGAAGTCCAATGAGGCGCCGCGATCTCCTCCGCGGTGCTTATAAACAGCCGATCCGCTCGGCGGGGGCTATTTTCGGCCACTTGGCGCGTGCGCACGGCCTCCCGGATGTGCCGGGCGGGTGCGCGAGCTCGCCGGCCGCTGGAAGTCCAATGAGGCGCCGCGATCTCCTCTGCGGTGCTTATAAAGTGCCGATCCGCTCGGTGGGGGCTATTTTCGGCCACTTGGCGCGTGCGCACGGCCTCCCGGAAGTGCCGGGCGGGTGCGCGAGCTCGCCGGCCGCTGGAAGTCCAATGAGGCGCCGCGATCTCCTCCGCGGTGCTTATAAAGTGCCGATCCGCTCGGCTTGGAGCTATTTCCGGCCTCCCGTTGGTGCCGGGCGGCGTGCGCGAGCTCGCCGGCCGCTGGAAGTCGAATGAGGCGCCGCGATCTCCTCCGCGGTGCTTATAAAGTGCCGATCTGCTCGGCTTGAAGCTATTTCCGGCCTCCCGTTGGTGCCGGGCGGCGTGCGGGAGCTCGCCGGCCGTGATCTCCTTCGCGGTGCTTATAAACAGCCGCATGCGCACGGCCTCCCGGAATTTGAACACATTTCGTCAATAAATTTCGCATATTGAATTTTGAAGTTTAATATAATGCAACAATTGAGCTCGACTTATACAAAGGATATATCATAAAATCGTAAATTTCCGTCGAATTTTAGGGGGTCGACTTATACACCGAGTCGACCTGTACACCGGCAAATACGGTACATTACAAAATTCACATTTTTCCTAAACCCTGTATATACTGCACATTTAGAAACCAAATATCGTTATGTAAATCTTTACCGTCATACATACAAGCGGTCTACAAAAATAAGTGACATTGTCTTTCATCATTCACTTGATCAGGGTCACACTACATCAAATGTTTGTGTCTGTTTTTGGAAAACTCACCAACATCAAAATACTACCCCCCTAACCCCAAACCCTCTGAGCCAAGAAACCATTAACTATAATGAGAATCGATGGGGGTGTTAACGGTATTGACAGTCCAGCGCAGTAGCAGCTTTGGTGTCGTCTTTATTAGTCTGGGAAAGGAGTGTAGCTCTTTCTAGGCCGGCGACACTAAAAAGAAATCTATTGATCACAAGGTCAGGCCAAATGGAATTCAGATCCTTTCAGTTGTGGCGTCACTCAACATTCTCCTCCTAACAGCTGTCCATCCTGTCGCTGCTGAAACCAAGGCCGGCATTACGTGCAATGAATGTTGAAAAGCTTTGAATTAGTTTGACAATTGTTGTTATTACGTCCCAATTCTAAGAAGCAAAATATCCCGATTTGGCATATCGAGAACATGATGAATGTTGCATTGGGCGAGGGATGATTTATAGATTTGGATGTGACACGATATAAATGAAATTGCCATTGGGTTGTTTGATAACCAACAGGATACACATAGCAAGAAGATAGTAAATATATTCAGTTTCATTTATTACGTTTGGTACTTTGTGTTGTCATCTTACTATATCCTCTAATAAAACTGATATTCTAGAACTTCCAGTCCCTAAATGGAATGATCCTAGGGACACCTAACTAAATATTCCTGCATTACACTTTATATCTGGTGGAATTTCAGTGAAGTTTGACATGAAAATCGAAATGAAAACGTTTTTTTTAAATTTAGGACTATGAAGGTGTACAATGCCATGTTTGGATTGTTCAGCTTATGCCAGTGTTCAGAGGTCTACTGAGAAACCGGAAGGATTCAGCTTCTGTTGTACACTGACAGGTGACAATGCGACTGAACTCTCGCAACTGCTTGTCATGCGTGGCCACCGTGACTTGCATGCCGGTTTTAGGTGATTCAACATTTGAATCGCTGTTGCTCGATGTAGCAGCATCACAAGTTACAGGCAATCAAAATGCAGATCTGCACTTTGAGCATATATGTAAAAGCATATCTACTGGATGAGCTTTCACACGTGCTAAAAATACATTTCCTGGTTTTAAAGAAACAGGACCCAGCCTGACTGCTACTAAGCCATAGAAATACATTACAAACGGTACACACATATTGTGTTGTACAACAATACTTAACCATATTTAGAATTTTACATCGACACTACGTAGAGATGAAACAACAAAGCTTGCGGAACAACTGTATGCAAGAGGTACGTACCGCACCATTCAAGTCAATGGAAGTGCCCCTCCCCGTCAAAATATTCCCATTTTCATCTTTATTCCCACCCATATCCCCTTTCTGAAGCAACCTGTTTCTTCCTCAATTGACACGCTTATCTTTTAATGAGTTAAAGAAAGTGGTACAGTACGATATAATATAATGTATGAGGAGCCTCGGATGCTAATGCAGGCTTACACTGTTCACGTAGGGCCATTCATATATCAAAGATCCCAGTGTGCAAGGGTGAGTGGTCATTTTTTGCGATGATCAGGTCTGGAAGCACTGCGTAGTGCGTAGTGCGCAGTGCGCAGTAGCCTTAAGAGTGAAAAGGTTATTGTGTGGGTTTCTGGGTTCTTTCCAGTTTCCATCAACAATCCATAAAATATTATGTCAACATACGTACATGCTCAAGTTGCCTGCAGAGCATAGCGTGAGCAATTCAATCGCTCGTGTTGATTTCCGAGATGATTAACTCATATGGTTTCCCATACAGCGTATGCACAACTTTTGTGTCTGCGGCGGGAACTGACATCGTAATAGCTCTGCGAAAAAATTGTGAATGTCCTCACGCAAACAAGATGTCTGCCACAATACCAGGATTGTATATCTGGTAACTACATAGCAGTTGGAGATTTTCCTCCTTGTCACTTTTATTAGAGTGAATGACTCCATATGAATAACACATGATAATAATCACACACAGTTGGCTGGCATCGGCGGAAAGCTCCGGTGTCACTTTTTGCTGAATTTCAAAGTATTTCACAAATGATCGATCTACACGTGTGAATGCTTCATTTATTTATTTATTTATTACAAATTATTGACCAATCTTAAGTGTTGAAAATAGCTTGCTCCCTTAGAAAATGAAATATGAATGTTTGAACTGACAATGATTGCAATATTTTCTGCACTATAAGGCGCACTGGATTTTTCATTGCAGAAATTATTTCATATATAGGGCGCACTTGATTAAAAGGCGCATAAAATACTACTACTGGATCAAAGTGAGATTGATTAGGGTTGCGGTATGCATCCACTGTGCTAAAGGGAATGTTAACCCAGTCAATGAGGTATATTCCTACTCCCTTTCTGTATGAAAGTGATGCGGTTTGGCTTCTTACTTGGTCCAGCAACAACACTCATTTTTTATAGTCATAAATTTTCTATAATTTAAAAGAAAAAAACGCGTGCGTTGATGCGTAATGTGTTGATTAGCATTGATGACGGGCTTGAGTTATGTGCTGCGGTGAGGGGGGGGGGGGCAGTTCACTGTGCTTGTCCCGCGATAGGTTTACCCGTATGTCAATCAAGTGATGGGATTAAAGTGATTCCGTTTGGTATGATGATGATGATGATGATGATGATGATGATGATGATGATGATGAACTTTATTCATCCCACAGCGGGGATATTTACTTATCACAGCAGCGTACAAGAGTGCAAGAATACAAGAGACAAGTGCCAAATGTAAAAATGGATAAATAACAGACAAAGACAAGTGCCACTAGTAGCGGTAGAGACGAAACACATGATCAGGTGCCACGCATGTTGTAGAGTCTGACAGCAGTGGGAATGAAGGACCTGCGGAATCTTTCCTTCCTACACCGTGGGTGTAATAGTCTGCTGCTAAAGGAGCTGCTCAGGGACCGCGCAATGTCATGGAGGGGGTGAGAGGTGTTGTCCATGATGGATTTTAGCTTAATTAACGTCCTCCTCTCACCCACAACCTCTATGGAGTCCAGGGGACAGCCCAGGACAGAGCTCGCTCTCCTGACCATCTTATTTAGTCTCCCCCTGTCCCGGTCCGTACTGCCCTCACCCCAGCAGACCACAGCGTAGAGGATGGCTGAGGCCACCACATAGTCATAGAAGGTCCTGAGGAGAGCCCTGCACACACCGAAGAACCTCAGCCTCCTCAGCAGGTGGAGGCGACTCTGGCCCTTCTTGTACAGGGCGTGGGTGTGATCAGTCCAGTCCAGTTTGTTGTTAACGCGAACACCCAGGACTTTGTAGTTCTCCACTACCTCAATGTCCGATCCCTGGATGTTCACCGGAGTGAAGTGGGGTGCTTGTCCTCCCGAACCTCACAATCATCTCTTTCGTCTTGCTGGTGTTCAGCTGAAGCTGGTTGAGCTCACACCAGCTGACAAAGTCCTTGATGACCATCCTGTATATCAGAATCCTGTATCCCTCAGAAACATATCCAACAATGGCCGTGTTGTCGGAGAACTTGTGGATGTGGCAGTGTGCGGTGTTGTGGGTAAAGTTCGAAGTGTACAGAGTGAAAAGGAAAGGAGAGAGCACCGTAACCTTGG
The DNA here is from genome assembly GCF_024217435.2 of Syngnathus scovelli. Taxonomy (NCBI): domain Eukaryota; kingdom Metazoa; phylum Chordata; class Actinopteri; order Syngnathiformes; family Syngnathidae; genus Syngnathus; species Syngnathus scovelli. The sequence continues at coordinate 9,466,220 of NC_090847.1, read as the reverse complement.
CGACACCTGTGCTACAGCGCACCACGTCAGACTCACAGCGATGTAACGTCACGTACTGCGGCCTGTTGGTGAGGAAGTCTGTAGTCCATGCAGCCAGGCGTTGGTACACTCCTGCCTTCTCCATCTTCACCCTGAGCAGTGACGACTGGACGATGTTAAAAGCGCTGGACAAATCGAAGAACATGATCCTCCCAGTGCTCCCGATGTCCTCCAGGTGAAGAAGTGATCTGTGCAGTAAATAAATCACTGCATCATCCACCCCAACACCAGGCCGGTAAGCAAAGTGCAGGGGGCCCAGCTGCGCTCCCACCAGTGAACGCAGGTGACCCAGGATGATCCTCTCCATAGTTTTCATCAGGTGGGAAGTCAAGGCAATAGGCCTGAAGTGGTTAGGCTCCTTGAGGCGCGGCACTTTCGGTACGGGGACCACGCAGGATGTCTTCCACAGGGCTGGAGCTTTGTTCAGGCTCAGGCTCAGATTGAACAGGTACATGACCACGCCACTCAGCTGGTCCGCACAGTCCCTGAGCAGTCTCAGACAGATGCCGTCTGGGCCCGGGGCCTTGATCTTTCTGAGGTGACTCCTCACTTGAAGAACTGTAACGGAGAGGGGAGTGTTGGAAGTGTCTGGCGATAGGTTTACCCGTATGTCAATCAAGCGATGAGATTAAAGTGATTCAGTTTGGCTCTTACTTGGTCCAGCAAGTTTTTAAGTGCGCCTAATAGCACGGAAAATACGGTACATAGGAGGAGCAAGGATTCCGTCCAACACCAGTGAGTTGCTGCAAGCTTGTTCAATTTTACTTCACTTCAGTGGCTTGGTCGAACAAATTTGCAAAAAAGGGAAAAAACAGCCAGATTATCGGCCTTCGTGTACCCTACTCTGTATGACATTGTTTTTAATCCTCTAACCAACACAACCGTCAAAACCTTCAATAACAGCCGACTCATTAGCTCTAATTAATGTGATGAAACATAGATTGAACTCAACACTTTGAATTTAATCAGCAATCACACGAGCATTTTATAATTCCATGCCATTAATATTCAAATATTTTCAGTAAATATTAAAACTACTTATGAGAAGCATTTTTTGGGAGGGACCTGGCAAATAGATTAAAGATTATACAGCGCTTCATCTGAATCCAGCGTTTCCTCTGAGGCAGGAAAAGGAGTCAAATCCTTTCACACATTTCTCCAGATGTCTCACCCGCTGCAGCCATCCTGGTTTTAAAGCTTGGAGTCTTTTCAAACGCCTTGGCAGCAACTCAGAAGCTATCTTTCATCAAAAAGTCACAGTGACAGCACTGAGGATAGATCGAGCCAGTGGGAGAGGGGGTGGTGCTGGATGGTGTTTCACTTGTGCAGTTGCTTGTAAAGCGCTATTGTTTTAGCAGCTTTGAGCAGACTCCAAATTGAGTGTTGGGAAAACATGTGGCTACCTCCTGCAACTCGGATGTCAGTCAAAATGGCTACATGTGTCAGTTTTGTCTGACGGTTGAATGGTTTCACCGCAGTGAGCAACGGTCCAATGAATCTTTATGGGCTTTCACTTGTATTACGCTTTTCTACCTACATGGTATTCAAAGGGCCTCCTCATTCACCTACTGATGATGCAGCATTGAGAGCAACTCGAGGGTTCAGAGTCTTGCTTCACATGGGCTGAGGATAAACCCACAACCTTTGGGTGGGAGACAACCACTCAACCACCTGAGCCATACCGCCTCTGAACAAAACACAACAATGAACAAAAATGAAAAGAATGACTCTAATGACACCTGAAACGGATCTTTGAGAATCCAGTTGCCAAATGCTACATCACTGTGCATGGCCACACATTTGTTACATAGAATAACTTCTTTTGAGAGGCAGGGCTAGTAAACACAGATCACACTGCTACATTTCACAAAAACATTAAAACACATGCAATTATTAAATCTAGGTTAGGATCTGTGATTGTTCCCCCCCCCGAGCGTCACACTGATGTACACCAACACGCATACTTGTCAATGTGAATCCAAGTCTCTAAATTACTGGGCTATGAAATTAATTTACTTCACACCTTTAGGAGCCATCACATTTGATTAGACTCCCTTGGGACATCATGGCAAGGTTGCTACTGGATGCTACAAAGTAGAGGAGACAACCACTGGGCATGGTCCAACCAATCAAAATTGATATTTGGTCGCGAGAACAAGGGGATGGTTGACCAGTGTGACTGGACTTAACGTTGCAAAAACAGATCAACCTCAATCCACCTTGGACCAGTATCTGGCTCATGAAGCTTAAGAGTGTGTTTAAATGAGGTCTTCACAAGTTATTGTACTGACTGTGTAGGGTGCGCTCAAACAATAAAACACGTTTCAAATGCTGCTATATAAAAGAAAAACACTTTCTTATCAGTTCAGGATCTGGCACACAATCTTCTTAAAATAGTCAGAGCAGCCTCTATCTTAAAGTGGCACTTCGCTAAAATCTAAAATCCAAAACGCTAACGTACATCATCCATGTACAAAACAAGACATCCCACAGAGACTTAGCAAGACAGTCTACAGTACATTAGTTACAGTTTTTGTTTCCTACATTCCTGTACTATGAACACACAAAAGTTGTATATTTTCGAGAGCCTAGATCATTTATGTACATTTTACAAACATTTCTTAGTATTGTTTAGAATTCATTGTTGATTAAAGTCTTCAAGTAATTGAGGTAAAATGGAGTCCCACAAAGGTTTCGTATCAGAGCCCGCCTCATTTAATAGTTTGTTGAAAGAGCATGGTATATAACTGTAATTCTGAAATACAAAAACAACTTTGTGTCAAATCCAACTCCTCAACCTTTGTTTATTTTGGTTTGTACAAACACAATGTTTCACCTTGAAACTATCAACACAACATTTGCCTTCTCTCATCCTGCATCACCTCCCCCCACCCAAAAAATTAAACAGGAGGCTCAATAAAACATCACATAATGTGAAATGTCACATCTCCTCACCGACAGTGGGAGTGGAAATGATCTGGATGTATACAAGGCAAATGGGAAAAAAAAGGGGGGGGGGGGGAAAAGGCAAACTTCAGCAAAACGCCCCAAGCGCCAAACTTTTGTCAGACGGATTGAACCAGAAAAGAATGCAGAAAATCCGAACAGTCACTGGAGTCATTATGTCGGTGAGCAGAATTGGTTTTACCCAGTCTTTTCCAGACCATTCAACATCCAGATGGCGTTGACACACCCTTTCCCCAGCCCAAGAGGCTGCAGACGGATGTCCAGTGCAACTTTCACAATGGAACATAATTAAGGTTGCTTTGCTTTTACTTTGACTTGTGATTTGCGACGCCACTACACATCAACACACTTTTCAATTTCAAAAACACGAAATGCTCAATTGAGCAGTGGTTTAACAGCACACTGGCATTAGCAGACTCCATTCACAAGGTCATGGAAGTGCACACTTGTTGAATCAATCAAGAAAGCATGCAGCTTAGTAAAGCAAAACCTGCTGGCATGAAAAATATTGAAATCTCTATTACACAATTTATATCAGGCTCACATAGAAGGGCGTGTGTCTGATATCTCAAGGGTCACATTAGTTCACAGTAGTGTCCTAACTGAAGCAGAAGTAATATACTGCGGCAGGTTCAAGGATAGTTTCCCCACAAAATGGTGCAGAAGAAACCCAGGAAGCCCAAATCTCACAAATTGTGTTTTCTTTGAAGAAACCCAGGAAGAAACCCAGAAAGCCAGAATCTCACAAATTGTCTTTTGCTTTTCTTTGGTTTTGTTTTTATGATGCCACTATGTACAATGGGTTTCTTTTTTATGCCAGTGTTGACATCATTGCCTCAACAGTTGATTTCATACATAACGTTTGAATATTTTTACTTGTTTAAAAGTCTAAATATGAGGTAAAGGTAAAGAAAGAACTATAATGCGAGTTGCGAAGTTTTGGGAGCATCGATGTCCCACACAAAATGAACTGGTGATAACTGCCAACAGTATATTAATAGTTTAAACCCCAAGTAAAACCCAGAATCTAATCTCAACACATTTTTAAATTAATTTTACATTCCCCTTAAAAAGAAATGGCTGACAGATCATTTGATTAACAACAACGGAAGACATTGAAGTGTTATGCAACCTGTGAAAATACTAATTACTGATTAAATATTTATGTAGTGGTACTGATTAAAAAATACATATTACCTTGTTAGCAACCTTTTGAAAAGGACATATGTCAATCTACCGGCTAATAATTGACCTCCGCGGCAGCCTGCCTCACATTCGGATCACCCATTGGAATCGTGGCCGTGCACCTGTCTAGTTGAATGACTGAAAAGGTGAAAGGCGCTCGCCAAATGAGGGCTCAGGGAAGTCAGTCAATGAGGGAATTACCATTTAGCAATAGGTGAGCCTCTCTTGACAAAAAGAGTCGATATTAACATCGGTGATGTAACATGTATCGAGAAAAAAAAGCCCACTGACTGTCAGATAGATTTGTGCAAATAATTTTCTAATTGTTTTCCCAATTAATTTTAAAGTTCGTGCTCAGGACATTGAAATTGAATTTCTGTGAACAAAATAATAATAATAATAATCAGGGATCTTATGTTAAGGCAAAACTGTCAAGTTATACGTTGAAGGAATGGGGTCGAAATACAAAAAGTCCTGCCTAGCTACAAAAACAGATATGCTCAAACCTCATTGAATAAAGTATATAAGCAGACAAGAGGAAAACAGCCAAGGTGATCGCCAAGGCCGAAAGATGGGATGGAAAACAACAGCCCCAACACACATCGAATCGCCCATAATCAGCACCCAACCCCACGGAACCAGCTCTCACCGAACCAGCACCCATTCCCGTGGAATCAAACTCTGCTGCGAACTTGCCCCACCCCAAAGACTCATCACCCATCAAACTCAGCCCACAATGTGCAACTGAATATAAGCTGACCAAAGAACCTGGAACGTTGCCTTTCTGAATGGAGACTTTCTGCTCTTGAGCATGGTCGCACGAAGGGCCCAGCGCTGTATTGTACTTTCCTGAAAACAGAACTTTCTTAACAAGAATTGTGATTGAACTCAACCAACCTGTGTAAGTCTAATTTCTGCTTCAGTGTCTTAGCATTTTCCTAAATCTGAAGAAATCAAACGTGGATGCAGTGAGTAAATTGGATAACAGGTGATTGGCAATGGCTTTTGCCGTGAGGCGCAGATAGTGCGCTCCCTAAATTGTGGACAAAATCCAACAACGTGTATGGCTGCATATGCACCAGTCAAGTTATCAAATTATTAAAAACGGCTGAGCATTTTCCCAGTCCATCTTTCATCCCTGACCTTAAGACGTTGTGGCAATGGTTGTATGCAGTCATCGAAGCCCAGCGAGACAAAGTGTCAATGCCTTTTTCTTGGTACTTGACCCAGTTGGGGATGATTACAGGGACAGATGAAAACCCACTTCTGACCTTGCTTGGTCGGTCCTTAGTCATCTTCCATCAGCAAAATAAGTGTTCATCCGGGACGTACAGACCGTTCCGTCCCTGAGACAAAATGGGGGGTAGAGACAACTCCCCTGCTGTTGAACATTCATTGTCTATGGCACTCATCATCATTTGAACCACTGATGATCTGGAAATTAACTTTGAGCAAGTGGCAAGGTAGACCATGTTCTGGTTGCCAACCTATCGTACAGCACATATATAAAAAATTAAACTATGGCTTCCATTCACATTTTAAAAACTTGCATGTGAGGAATACAAGACTTTAAATTGTCCATAGGTGTGAATATGAGTGTGGGGAGCAGTCCAGGTTGTAACTGCCTCTCACCCAAAATCGGCAGGTGTAGGTTCGAGCTCACCCACGACCTTAGTGAGAACAAGAGATACATAAAATGGACTAATTTATTCAGGGAAACTGTTAACACCAGAAAAGATTGCTAATGTACATGTGGACTACTCATTTCCCGTGCATTTCAAGGCAAAACTTGCAGACGGTCCCTAACGACATTTCGTCACTATGCATTTCATTTTTCCACAACTTTATGAAGGATTTCAAAGCGTTTTGTTCGACAACAGGGCATTAAAGAAGGACTACTGTATTATTAAACCAAAGTGAACACAGATCGGCGGCAGTATTTGCAACATAATGTGCTCTTGTACTTCTGAACTTCCATAATAACTGCAAGTGCACGAGCTAAGCTAGCAATGTAGCACTTGATTGACGTGAATAAAGAATTTTTAAAAAGTACCTGGCGACGAATGACGCCGTATTTGATGCTATCTGCTTTGTGACGAGTCCTCAGAAGTATCCATTAGAGGGCTGAACATTTATTTTATATATTTAGTGATCTTGTTCTGTATTTGTGAGGGTATCCAAGTCAAAGCTTCCAGTTAGTATCATCAGCGGCGGAAGAAACTACGGCAAGCGAGAGGCGTACACGTGGTTCTGTTGACGTTTTTCTTTTCCGTTTACTTTCAAAGTAAGAGTATACCCGCCCGTTCAATTTCAAAGCGTCATAAATTTTTTTAGGTTTAATGACTTGCGCAAAGCCACCGTTTGATTATGAACGTAGAGATGTGTAAGGATGTCATGTCATTCGCAGACAAGGTTAAATAAATGAGGGTGTGTAGAATAGTTAATTTTACCAATAATATTTTTTCGTGATCAATTTGTTATATAATTGATCGACTAATACAAATATGTCAAATAATGTACACGTTAAATTGTTTATTTTATGTTTTAATTATTTATTATCAATGAATTATAACGAACAATTAACCAATTAATTTATTCTTACAGAATACAAAAAGCTAATTTGTGTATATTACAAATGTGATTTATTTGAATAGTTACAGTAAATCATGCAGCTAATTATACAAAATAAACACAAAAATGTTAAATTTTCATGTGCAGTTGTTGATTTTATCAATGTTTTATTTAATTATTCAAACTAAATCACGTCGCCAATTAATTAAATGCAATTATTAAATAAAACCAGATTTGTTTACAGTGTTTTCTCTAATGTGTTTTGCAATATTTCTGACCATTTTGAGTACAGCAAACATTTTACAAAGTAGGTAAAACACAATTCATAATACTGTTCCAATATGAGTCATATAAAAGTAATGTGTTCCAGATTCCCACCATCATACTTTTATATCATGTGATCTCTATGTTGTATGAGTTTTCTCTGAGTACTCTGGCTTTCTCACACAGTCTTAAAACATGTTTGGTTCATTGAAAAATCTATACCACAAATATCAAACTCAAGGCCCGGGGGCCAGATCTAGTCCGTTATGTCATTTTATGTGATCCGCAAAAGCAAATTATGTGCATGTACTTTATATCTTTTGCTAAAATGTCAAAATTGCAAATTGCCTTCACATTTAAAAATGTTGCGCTATTGCAAGCATTTTTTCTAGTGCATAATAAGGAATGAATATCCTCCAATGTACGATTATCCGCGTTACTGTGCCTCTCTCTGTTGGTGGGGGAACATCGTATTACCTGATTCACAGCAGGCTTCCCCAATTAAATGCTTGACGCAATTTGGAACTCAAGTTGCACGTGCTGGTGTTTTGCTAGCTTTCAGGCTTTTTCATCGAAAGCACATTAGTACAATATTTTATGGGATACTCACGCAAAATGCTTCTGATCCTTATATTTGTGTAGCCACTAAGTATTTTCACAAGGCATGTCAGCTTTAGCTAAGACTTTGGGGGAAAGGATTTTATAGCTCTTAAGTGGAAAACAGCTTGGACTTGGCAATGTTTGTGATGTGATTACATTTTTTTAGAAGCTGTCATGGGAAAAAAGTGAACCCTTAATAGATAGAGACAAAGAAGTCCCTGCCCATTATCCTTAAGTGCAAAACAAACATAGACCTTAACTTTTTCCTTTGACGCAACTGAAGAAGAATCAGCTTTATTGGCCAAGTTTGTGCATACCAAACAAGGAATTTGACTCTGGTTGATCTCAGCCTCTGTACAACATTTAAGTGGCTAACAATATTCAGGTGACTAACAACATTTAAGAGGCAAGCGCAAGCTGACCTTTTTTAGTTTTCACACATGAGCAAAGTTCAAATGCTAATTCTAACTATACAATTTTACCATCAAAAGCACATTTTCAGTGTTGTTTTTTTATTCAAATAAGGGCATCACTAAAGCAATAGCATCAATGTCACTGTTGTTTATAAAATAGGTCTTCACAAAAGCATGTTGCATTTTTGGGTCTAAAATAGGCATCAAAGTCACTGTTGTATGTATATAAAATAAGTATTTTTTAAAAGAAAAATGTATTTATATTTTATTTTTTCATATTTTTTTTCTTTGTTTTGGGGATCCCAAATAGGTAATTTGGTTAAAATCAACCCATGTTTAACTGCTAATTGCTAAAAAATTAAAAGTGGAAAGAAACATTTTAAGGGAGAAAGAAGAGAGTTTAATCTTTTATTGGTAGTTTCTGTGTTGACATAAAACACAATATTCCATGAGCTTTGAAACATCAGTCAGAATACTTTAAATAGGCGGCAGTCAAGAGGTTCTCCTTTTTTTTTAAAATGGCTGGCATATTTGAAAGATTAACAATGTTATGTGAAAAACACTTCCTACGTTAGTCATTAGTCATAACTTTTTACCATGGCATGAATATAGCACAACAAATGTTTCGTCAAAGTGTGCTATACGTGAAAGGGTAGCCATGATTGGCAGCATGTTTTCTGAGCAGGTTTCAATCATACAGCCTTGATGGGAAAACTCCACTACATGAAAATGGAGATCAGCTCCAAACATTTAAGTTGCTGCAGACCAGAGAAAACATGTCAGTCAATTGTCAGCCCTGCTGCAGTCATCCAATCCAGGATTGTTTGCTGTCCGCTCGTCTCGTTCACCACCACCCCTCATTAGATTATCCAATCTTGTGCCTCCCAAGTAAAGTGCACACTGTGTGGATTGGTGTGATGCACTCAAGTGTCAAAACCGCATTAATCTCATCATATCGATAGTTATCAGCATAAATTAGGTTTGGTAGCCTAGCAACCGCTTCTAATAAATGGCTTTGATTGACTATTGGACTCACCGCCTGGTAGTCTATAAGTCACTCCAAAATGAAAAAAAGTACTTTGATTAGTTGTGCAAAGTGGGCTTGAAATTTTTTTTCCAAAATCTGCGATTCTCAATTTTATTTTTTTTACTTTGGTTCATATTAGTGTAAAAAAAAAAGCCACAGCAAACTCAAAAAGCCATAATCTAAGTAATATAAATGTGTTCGGGTATAACATCAAGAAAAGTTTTTTTCTTTTTATAAATGTATACGTATATTTAAAAGAAATGTGACCGATCACATGTATCAAACTCACTTGGCCGTGTTCGCCTGCTGATCAGAGTTGATTCCATTTTCAATATTCATCAGCGCAGTGGTGGCTGCATCTTTTGGCAGGTGACTATTCATCTGCCAGAAATCAGCATTGTCTCTTCTGCCAACAACCATGTCGAATTGGCAGTAATCAAAACAGGATCAGAAATATGAGCTGACGAAATGGTTGTTTATCGCTATGGCAACACTATAAAATGTACTTGATGATTCTTAGACTGTGCAAATGAAGAATGAATGCAGTGGATTGCTGACCTAATTATAGCTTTGATCTGTCAGTGATATTTAACAGTTTTTTTTTGTACATAGTGGCTATGTTTGAACAAATTGTAGCATGCAAATACTAGACTAGTACTTCATTCATCTTTGGAGACTAACCCAGCCGACTTCGGGCAGTAGGAGGGGGTTGCTAGCCAACCGCAGGACACACATAAACGAATAGCCATTCCCACTCACACCTATGGACAATTTGGAGCGGTCAGGCACGGGGAGAACATGCAAACTCCACTTAGTAGGGCTGGAGCCGGAATTGAACCGTGCACATCTGAACTGTGAGGTGGACGTGCTAACCGCTGCGTCATTGTGGCATTTGACTTTGAAAAAAATGAACACAAACACATTTACTCTTACGTGCCATGAATGTTAAACTGAGCTCCTCCGCAATATAAACAGCTTGTCTCTCAGGCAAAATGTATCACTTCAACATGGATCCTAGACACCAATGTACTTTCCTATCAGACTGGGCTTTGGAAGCATTTGGGCATTCCAGAAAGAGCACACAGACCATGAAAAAAATTGTTTTAGCTGGGGATAGGTCTTACAGAAAAGTGATGGGATAATCGTATTTATGAAATACACAACAATTTGTAGTGAAAATATAAGTCCTAACTGCTATTAGGCTACATTATGTTGTAATTTTTTACTGTTGTATGCACAATGCTAGTTGACCTAAGAAAAAGTATTTGATTATACAGCAAGTGTACAAATTGACTGCGGCATGGCTACCGTTGTTCATGTATTCATGTAACTGCACAGCCTTCGCATCTCATTTCCATCACTCGCAGTTCGCTTTGAACGCTTGCCCCAGGGCCCACGTCAGCCACGAGAAAGCATCATGGCTGCGGTGCCCATTCAACATTTTCGTTTCCAGCAATGCCTTCATTCCCTGCACGTAAGATTGGATGTGTGCGATTGAGTGCGCGACTGAGTTGAAAGCACAGCCAAATGAATGCATGAATCCTAATGCTAATGGTTATAATAATAATATGAATATACGTAAATGATAATAATAATGTGTTTGTTATTTTACAAGGTACATACCTGTACATATCAATGAACTTGTACTGTAAATGTGGCATTTCTTTCAAATGTATATCTCTCCAATAGAATATGATTCGATACATATCTCGACATACTATTTGAAAGGAGAACAATTTCGCTTTCAATTCGCCGCATCTTTTGTGTTTTATGTTCAAATCGATTTGTGTGTGCGTATGTTGTCACGATACCAAACGTTTTACTTCGATACAGTACCGACCTCGACGAATATCTAAAAATCGGCATAAGTTGCAAAAATAAAACAGACAAAATAACTTTATTTTTTATATTATTAATTCAAAATATTTAGATATGCTTTATCAGAAATCATTTTAAACATAAACGCTTGTTAACAATAGCACACATAAACATATTTATAACAAAAATATTGAGCACAAAAATAATGTCTGACCTGAAAGTACAATGTAATTAAATTGATGATCATTTTCATGGCGACATATGCAGCTGTATAGCCCCTATGCTCTATGGACAGAGAATTTGTCCATTCCAATGTTGAGAATGGACGTTATTTTATTCAAATAATGAGATGAATCTCTGCTTTAATATGTTTACATGTCAATGTATGTATATACATATTTATGCTGTTCCTGTACAAGCTTTTACGTTCCATTAAATATTAACTTATTTAACTGCATTTGAAGTCATCCATTGTTGATACTGACAAAACATTTGCATTGTTACTGTCAAGCAAATAGGTTCATTTATTTGCTAATGCCCCAACATAACATTCCTTTGAGTGTCTGTGTATGTGAGCGTCTGCCAGCGAAGCCATTTAACTCTTGCACATGTACACACAAAAGGCATGCCAGGCACTTAGTAAGGCGTGTACCACGTGTTGGTAAACTGACTACTTTGTATGTATATTTCCCCTTAAAACAGAGTATCATCAGAGATTTTATGTGGTACACCCCACCCGAAGTAAGATGGGATAGGCTACAGCACTGACAGGAAGTGGGTGGATGGATACTTTTTCATAAATTCATTATGGCTTGAAATGGTTCCTGATAGGGAAAAGGTTCCCTAGCCATGATTTATAGGGCACCAGCCAATAACCAGCCTTTCTACCTCTAAAAGTTACACTGATGTACCTTTTATTTGTGACAAGTGCACTGCTGTAAACCTTTCCTCTGGCATTCTTTCACGTGAGCAATTATCTGCTTTTCAGTTGCTCGTATTTTGTAACTCTGTCTTCCACACAATTAGTCAGCTATGCCATAAAAAAAAAAAAAAAACTTCTTTCCTGGGAGCACGCTTGTGTTAATGGAATCTTCTAGCAGCCTTCACAGACCAGCGTCGCTAGTGGTTCAAATGTACAATCCACAGGTGGCCACATTCATCATACCACTGACGTTTTTGTAGGGTTAGGATGTAAAAAAGTGTATTGATTGAATCCACTGCATCCCTTGTATTCTTTGCAGACACCCTTGAGGGTCAACGAGGCGTCTTCAACGATTGGAATCACCAGACGAAGGCTCAGCAGCAGTTAAAAGGCACAAAACAATTTGGGCCGATGCTGGCAATAAATGGCACTCTTTGTTGTTCAACAACCCTCGCAAAGCTCGGAAATTAACTATAGCAATAAAATGGGGAAAAGTGATGGTAAACATCTGTCATGGAGGGTCCTGCTATTTCATGGAAATCTGTGGTTTATAGTGAGTGATTCTTTACTAGGAGTTTTGAAATAAGCTATACTGTAATACCCTTCTATGTGGGAAAGGAGAGTAACAAACTAAACAAACCTAACAGTAGATGGCTTCCCATGAAGCACTTTTTAATATTTTACTTATATCACTTTTTAATATCCACCCACCACTGCTGAATGCATATTCCTCCTTGAATTCCAGTTGGAACGGTGGAATGTCAATTGTGCATCAATAAAATTGCTAAAGGGATGGATGCTATACCCCTCATTTTTAATGGCAAAAAAAGGTAGTATAGGTTTCACTGGTATGAAAACAGTATTTGTTTCCATCTCAAACATTTTCTCATTTCACTGTGCTTATTTTACAACGAGGTCAAAATCATCTGAAGAATTTAAACAAGTGAGATTAGTATGAGTTGCTTATCATCTCATATTTTAACTTACAAAGCTGGTTGCTGATAAATCTTGTCTTCCCTAAATGAAAAAACTAAAATAAAAAATGCTTAGTAGTGCAATTACAACAATCACATGTCCTGCAAGAATGGAATCAACCCCAGAATGCGGACTAAAACAATAATTGCCTCCATGCTGCAGATAACCCACCCTTTCTTTATATTACGTCCTAGGATATTATGATGGCACTGCACACCCACGAGATTGGATTCAGCAGTATGACGACTTCATTGTTTTTTGATGCATGAAGACAGAGAGTATGCGTGGAATCTATAGTAGGAACCTGTTGTTGTGTCCACTTGTCTTATTTGCTCACAGAGACAACAAACGGTGCTGAGCACTGTGTTCCATTAAGCTGCAGGCTCATGACAAAGAATATAAGGAGACAATCATCAACTTGCACAATCAGTATGCAGCCTGCCCACACGCGTTTCATAGAAACACATACTTACTTCCCTTCCCTCTTCAAGGCCAAACTTGGTGCATTTATTTCAGTCTGATATATTGTGCTATTATTTGGTTCTCTTTGTTGATGTTGGACAAAGGACAAATCCACACACCGGCAGGCAAGCGGCTATAATTTACAATCCCCGTTTTACGTTTGTTGAAATAAATGACCTTTACCCCCATTTGTTTGGTTAAGCTATAGAACTTGCAATATTACCACTCTAACATTATCTCTCACTGCCACAAAACATTGTGAAATCTCTCCACAAATAAAGTTTAGTCATTTGAACCCACATTGGGAATACTGATTTATTATGCAACAGCAAAGTACTTACTTACTGACTTACTTGAGTTCTCGGTGACATTCAAATGGATTGAAATGCACTTAAAAACACGGGGTTTGCTTTTGATTGCGAAAACACATGCAAATTGTGCATCTCAAACCTGTACCGTGATGTCACGCGCCGCAATTGCACAGCTCGGAAAGCCGCAACTCAAGCTTACGTCGACCCCGGTGACGTCAATCGGTTGCCGCACGAGAAAAAGTCCGCGGGAGCACGTTTCCCATTCGCCTATGACGTCAGCTTTTGTCACTTCGCCGGCCGGAGCTTTGTTAAAAGGAGATAAAGGATCATGTTTGGCCAGATGGCGAGGACGTGTCTGATAGAAGTGCGCTATTTCCCACTCTGTGTGCATTTGTTTTTATTGCGGACGACTTGAATGTGAATGTGAATGGAACCCCCCCCCTTTTTTTTTTTTTTTTTTTTTTAATAGGACAGACGTAGGGGGGTTGCAGCAATGGAGCGGCTCATTAAACCGGAAGCCATCGTGGAAGCGGTGAAGGCTCGCGTCAGCCAGATCTCCGCTCCTCAGAGAGCCCTACTTGTGGCTGGTACGCCCGACTCCGAGACCAAGGCTATCCTGGTGGACACAATCACTGAGGTGATCCAAAAAATTACGTCAGACGTGGTGAAACACCTGCAGCCGGTGTTCATCGAGCACCTGCGTGGTCACGCGTCCCAGGCGCAGGTAGACATGGCAATCGACCGGTGCAGCCCGAGGCTCAGCGAATGCATAACAAAGACCTTCTCGGCTGCTCTGGACGACAGCCCACCGCAGAAGTCCGAGGGCGTCATGGAGCTAACTTCCCTCATGGAGTCTGAGGTCAAGCACCGGGTAAACTCAGCCTTGTCGGTGGCCAAAAGCACCACTGAGTGGCCCTCGGAGCCCACCCTCCTCATCCGAGGCACCATGTCCAGCGTGGCTAACCTGGCCTCAATCTTCCGCAAGGCCGTGGAATACTTCCGACACGTGTTCGCGCGAGCTCGAACCCCGCACCAGTTGCTGTGCGGGAGCTCTAACATGAAGGTCAATGAGATGACCGACTGCGTCAAGCGGATCCTTCTGAAGTGGTCCAACCCGAAGGAGGCTAAGGCGCCCGACGTGGTGGACCCGGTCACGTTGGAAGACGCGCACTTAGCGGCGGTCGATATCACCAAGACCATCACCCAGGACACGTACGGCGGCTCCGGGGACGCATGCGTGCGCGGCGAGGCCCGCATTACTCGCTTTAACCTAAACTGGAAGCTGATCTTAAAGAAAGTGAAAAACTTCTTTAAAAATCTGGAGAGGCAGTCTGGAGTGGCCGGCAAAAAAATGCGGCGCCTGCGTTTCTTCCGATTCGCTCGTATGCAGTTCGCGCAAATGCTCGGCTCGCTCAAGAGCTCCTTCAAGAACCGAGACGCGTGCCTGGTGTCCCTCACACCGGACCGCCGTTCCCGAACCGACGACAGCAGCAACCCAAACGTCGTCAGCAGTGACGGCCCCAAGATGCCGGAGCTCCGGCCCGCCTATCGGACCAGCACGCTGGCCGTCCGGCAGTCCCAGCACCCGATCTTCGACTTCGAGTCCATCCGGGAGAGTGTTGATAAATTATACAATGAGTTCTCCCAAATGGATCTACCGGATCGGGCTGGGAAAGTCAAGCGGTACATCGACGAGAAGATCGGGAGTTTCTCGGAGGGTCTCACGTCCCAATTGTACGCGTACGTCATGTCGTGTCAGAATGACGTTTACGAGGTGCCGTCGGGCCGTCCGAAGACACCCTTAATGGACACGGTCCTCTGGGGCCGACGGGGTAAGCTCGGGGTTATAAAATTGGGTAACTGTCAAAGTTGGGAACTCTCTGTGGGAATTAAGACAATCATATTTAAAACCCAGCTACTGCGATTGTGCTCTTGCATTTTGTTATCAAGGAAGTGTGTCAGGGGGAGCTTAAGGGTGCTTAACTCCTGGCATGTTGCATGTCAAATTGACCCACTGTTAGAAAATTACCCGTTTGATTTCTTCTGCACTCCAAAAACATTAATTAATTTCACTTTTTTGCATTGTCCTTCTCCACATTTCTCAACATTTAAATATTCACTTTTCTCACAAAATTTTCATTTCCGATCCTTTCGGATAGAACTATAAATTGGACCAATTGGAACATTTTCTTGACATAGTATTTACGTTAGTTGGGAATTACTCGACAATGAATGAAGCCTTTTGATATTAAATTCCAGCAGCATAGTTGTTAGTGGCGAGCACAACTGAGAAAGAGTGACATGGCAGTTTTCATGCGTTCCGAGTGCTTGCTTTGCATTTCTGCTTTCCCAATGCTTCCCTAATGAGTCATTAAATTAGCCACAATTCCCAATTTATTCCCATGGAAAGTTTCCAATTTGGGGGATTTGTCTTGTTAACTATTCATAGAAGATTAACAGTGAATCCCCCCCCGGCTGCAACCCTAGGTAAGATCCACTGGGATGGTCAGATCTTCTCCCCAGAGGTGCTGTACGCCATGACGGAGGACGCCGTGTGGCGGTTTCTGCAGCAGCTCTTCCTCTGGCTGGAGATTGAGCCTGCTGAGGAGACCTACGCGGACGAGGTGTCTGGCGCGCTCATGGACATCAACCAACTGGTGGAGAAGGCAATGACCCCGGAGACCAGAGCCAGCGAAGAACTCCCCCCAGAGGAGCAGGTGGTCCCCAAACTGGACTTGGAACAGTCCTCGGAAGCTTCAGTGTCAACGCTGCGCACCACCACCCCGGAGGTCCGGACCCACACGGCGGAGGTACGCACAACCGCCATGCCGGAATTGCGCACCGGTACCACGTTGGACGCGAGCAACACCACCGACGAGGTGACGTCCGAGCCGGAGGCCGAACCCATCCCGCAGGAGTTGCAGGAGAAGCTGACGCGCCTTCTGGTGTACACGCTGGTCATGCAGCTGGACCAGAGGTTGCAACGAAAGCGCAAGACGGGCGTCGACAGCCTCGTCCTCGTTATTGAGCGTCTCCTTTACCGAGCCCTGGAGGAGATCAGCCCCCGCCACATCGAGGACATTCGGACCTTGGGGAGCATAAACCAGGTGATCACGCCGGTGGTGAAGGACCTCATGGTGGAGTTTGGCACCCCGCACAGACTGGCGGAGGCTGTATTTGCCAATGACCCTTTGTTTGATGACGCGGTTTTCCGGCACCTTAAGAGTCACATCGGTGCCCTCAAAGAGCCACCCAAGCGGGCTAACATCTTCTCCCTTCTGGTCAAAGCTATGACCATGCTCCGCTTCATGGGGAGTTCCTATTGAAGTCACTTCCTTGATGTGAAAGGCCATACAGTATATGCTGCACCTGTTTGACAGGTTGAACATCGACATGACCCTCCACCTGTCACAGCCAATTGGCTTAAGTACACCTGGACAAACTTGTGATTTAAAATAATGCTGTTCTGATTGACACTGCCAGAGGTAATGATTGTATTTATATTGATTATAGAGTTGATGCAATGCACCATTAATAACCTCATTTAGCTACACGAGGCTCAAAGTATTTGATAAAGCCCACAGTGTAGGGCAGACACTTACAGATTATTTAACTGATTACAATATGGATGTATCTCAGACTACACATTACTGAGTAACAAAATTTCAATATGCTCAATTTATGTCCTTCACAGAGGAATCTATTTCGTTTATGTGCCCCTTATGGCTTATTATAGTGCGCCAGTGCAAGAGTGTCCTTAATTTCCAGTGGTAAAAATCTTCCCTAACTCAAAGGCAAGAGCACGAGCTTTTGATGTGGTCAGTCATGCAGTTATAATAACAAAACCGGCCCTCACAGTGACCATGAAGTTAAAGTAAAACATAAAATATGCAGTTCATTTATTTTGAAAATTGCGCTTTCATGTGCAGACTTACAAATGCTCGTACAAGAGCGACGAATTGTTTTGCGGTCTAGAAAACGTAGAGACATTTTTGCTATATTTAGCTATGGTATAACAAAGGAGACAAAAAGATAACATAAGCAATCCCAACTCATTTCTGTACCAATACAACATACAAAACAATGTTGATTTTAGCATGTTAGTGTGGCCCTCGACAAACGTTCCAGTTTCTCATGTGGTCCCTTTGCAAATTTCCCACCTTTGGTGTCGCTGGAAAGCACACCACTGTAAACTACAGTAATAAACCTTTCTGACAGTGTCAATTAAAACAACATACAGGTATTTTGTACCGAATTTTCCAGCATTGGGGCCAGTAAGTGCCCATGGATATTTATTTGATTCATTATAAATGCAATATTTTTCATTCAAATATTACCAGTCACAGTATGCCTGTTATTCAGTGAAAGCCCTATAGGCATATATAGATATATTTCCAAATATTTTAATAAAGACTGCATAATATACATTTATCGCCTGCAATATTAACAGGCTGTTTTTTAATGGAAGTGAATGTTTCCAGGTGTGCAGGCACTATTAAAGTGACCGTGCTATAAATTCTGTGTAAAAGTGGAGGCAAAGGGCCCACTGGGCAGCTAAACGTTGATGTAAATGAGTGACTTTTGACCCAGAAGCTGGTTCATTCATTTAAGTTCCTCACTAGAGATTTACAGACCCATCTGGCGGTGGCAGGAATAAAATTAAAATGGCAAATTAAAATGAATTTTCTTTTCATTCGTTAACTGTAGCGTTCACTGTGTTTACTTTATTTCTTGTACACTCACAGCCATAATATTAGGTACACCTGCAAATCACGATTTGTGTCAATCATGTGTCAGAATAGCAAATGGGAAACTGGCCGCATTAAAACATTTCATTGTTTCATCGGGTTGCTTTTAAGATTGGGGGTTGTTTTTAACTTTTGAAATTTTGAAACAAGTATCAGGTGAAAAGATGAGTTTTTTTTATTTTTTACTTATTTCTTTAAAGGTCACAAATAAATATGTGCCACATAAAGTTGTATATTGTAGTGCGAAAAAAAATCCTCTATTGTTTGGACCGTTATTTTAATGTGTGGGGTAGCGTTAGCTTTGTTGCTACACTAAACAGTAGCGGCGGTCAGTGAATTAGCAACGCTACATCAACCGTAAATATTTCTCAAGAAACATGTATGTAAACAATATTGTACATGATATAAACAGTGTACATTCCTTGAAAACCTACTACATATTTTGAGTATTTTTCCATGGAATATCTGTTTTATTGTATTTTTATCTTTTATTCACTGTATTTTGTTCTATTTAAAATATTTATAAATAAATGCTGAAAGAATAAGAAAATTGTTATTGATTTCTTGTAATTCCCTCCATCAGTCTGAACAGTATTCTGATTAATGTTATGTGGAATAAGAATTTGGCAGAAAAATTGGTCATTTTACATTGTGCTGCCACTTGCTGTCGACTGAAAATGACATCACAATGCCTAAAGACTCAGGTAACAACCAATCACGGCTCATCTGTTACCTGGGATTGGTCATGAATCAATCTTCAAAGCTGATTCGACCATTCATCTGGGAATCAGATTTCATGCTGCTGTCTGGGGTAGCAAGAGAACATGACTGACTTTGAAGTCACGTGAAATTCTTAAAACAAAGAGTTCACCAGTGCATACCGGGTTTTGTCAGAAGGATCACAAAGATGAAAGTATCATCTCATATGGTGTTTTCATCCAAAAAACACTTAATATCACCTCACAGTGTTTCTATTCACACCATCTTACCTACCTGATTTCCTGCTATGCAGGTAATGTTCTTATCCAATGGCAACACCTCTGCCGCTGACACTATAAATATCACTGTCGCTTGGCAGGAAGATAGCATAAAGCGTGATTTGCCCGAGATTACATTTTTTGTTGATTGCACTGAATGTAAATGAAGCAATGTGGCGTTGAAGTAAATAAACAGCAGCAAACGCACAAATCATTCTCTGGCTTTGAACCTTAATCAAACTTTGTCTGCCTGGATGCTATATATCTTGACTCTTAATTTCCATGCCATTACATGCTTCCTATGCCTGATTAACTATGGGAAATAAATAGTAGTGTGTATTTACAATGTACCATTAGACTACATACATCATTTTAAAAGGTAAAAGCACGTTTCACATGTGCAGTGTCCATGGAAAAAGCCTTCAGATGCTGCAAATGCAGGGCACACAAAATGCTTAGGCACAGGCTACACACTCGGGGCCTCATTTATCAACCAAAGATGCTTGCGTTATCAGTGCATATGAGCATTTCCATGCAAAGAATGGGATTTAGCAAAACAGATTACTTACCGGTGAGACACTAAATCTGATGGCTTTTGTTTTCCCCCTCCTGTTCATTTAAGTCGCCGAAGGTGTAGGGGTGCGCTCGCCTGACTTGTGTGCGGGCAGCGTGGGATCAATTCCCGCTCACTGACGTGCATGTGGGTGTGATTGGTTGGTTGTCTCTATATGTGCCCTGCAACTGGCTGGCGACCAGTTCAGGGTGTAATTTGTCTTTTGCCCAATTTCAGCTGGGATAGGCTCCAGAACAGGATAAGCGGTGTTGAAAATGGATGGATGGATGGATGGATTTACGAAATAACAGCCCAACGAGATTGTTGAAACTTTTCTACAAACAAGTTGATAAATGACACCCCTTAAGAACCACAGTGTTGTGCTTTCGCTTATATTTTCAAATACCGGTTTTTATCTTAATACATGGCGTGTCACTCGAGACAAATAAGCGCCACACCCCAAATTGGAAGAAAGCAGACTGAAGTGATTACCTCATGCAAGTGGGATGTGATTTTCACAAACAGACTGAACTGCAAAGTGCACATACTCATTACTAAGAGATTTTTTGGCATTAGTATTAATCGTACTTAATGTTTGTAATTTTGACGCCTTACTTTGTGGAATTCAGTACTTTTGTCAACCTCTGTGGATGACGACCTGAAATAAAAAAATGAAAAGTAAACTTAACTTCAGTTGAGATCTTCATTGACTGAGATCATGGGAACATGCAAACCAACAGGACTGTGAACCAGGGAGCACACAAAATAATAATGTATTGTACTGGACTGGAACAGATTTGGAGAAGCAAAATATTTTTTTATCCATGGCCTTATTTAAGTACATTTTTTATGTTGTTAGTGCCAAGTGTTATTCAAGGTGACTGCATTGTATCTTGTGCCAGAATAAAATTCTCCAGCTTCTTGCAATGACAGAATACATTCAAGGTTTGTTTTTTCACTTCTTATGAGTTAATTTAACATATTTTCAGGGTTAGTTCACTGTGTTAGCAAGGCTATGGGAACATCTTTTTGATAATATCCAGTGATGTCATTTTTTTTCTCCTCAGTATGAACACTGCAAAGTAATGAAAGAGGGACATTATTTTCTTTCATTGAGGCAAGGTATTGAAAGTATAATTTAGAAAATGAGATGGAGACTTATCAACCATTCACACCAAACATGCTGTTTATCGACACACCTACTTTACTGTCAAACTAAAACCAAAATAAAAGAGAATTAATTACATGCAGTTTAGACAAAATACAACAAAAATACAGTAGAGCAAAAGCTTGGAGCACAGCCTTACGCCGTCCATATGCGGCTCTTGACACACCGGACATTTAAAAGACGAGTAATAAGCTTGAAATAAACTAAACATAACAAAATAACATAATTTAAACACAAAATGTAGAAAATGGTAGAAAAGCCAAAGTCCCAGGAAATAATGTCCCAAAAGTGAATCAATGTGAAGGAAAGGATAGCTATTGTTTACAAATACAGTGTGACGTATGTAAGTCCACACAGGCACCCACCCGTACCTACCGTGTTATTGTGCATGTGCGGCAGTGCAGCTGGTGTGTTGCACCTCGTGGATATGTTCATTACTGAAAAGGCCCCACATTAAAGTTTACTCTTTAAAAGATCCGTCGTTATTTAATATTGCATACAGTAGTTCGCTTGTTATCTTGTGAACTCAACTCTTCAGCTTGAACCTTCGTAATCTTGTGGTCCCAGAAGAATGAGCACAATTTCTATTGAATTGAAGGCAAAATTTAAATTCTTTACATTCATTACAATTATTTATATATTTTTCTTACTACCAAATGCTACTTTTCCTCATTAAACAAAAATACCAAAATGTTGGCTGTGGTTTTTTTTTTTGTGTGTGGGGGGGGGGGGGGGGTCGGCTGGAACATATTAATGGCTTTTCTGTTCAATTCAATGGAAAAATGGAAAAGGATGATTTGATATAGTCATGCATCTTTTTCTGCATCCCATTTACCAGGGAAAGGGACCAGGTTAGATGAATATATTGATATGATAAATATTTGAAAGAAAACAGTCAAATGTATTGATTAGCCTCAAAAGTAGGTCACGGTTGGGCTGCATTTTTATTTTATTGGTTATTATTACAACCACACGGCGGCATACAATCACATTTTCTGCAGAGTAGCAAATCAAAGCAAAGCTTGGAAAACTCATTTCACAGAGATGTGTAATCTCACTCTCTACATGATAGCGAGTATTTGTTGCTGTAACAAGAATAAGCAGTTTGTCAACATAGTTAATACTTATCAGTTGTTCTTTGGCAAACAAAGGCTAAAAATGATAGCATCGACGCATCTACTGATGCGGCAGAAGCATAAAGGGGGAAAAGAAAAGTCGCATTACGATAGGAAACAAAACAAAGGTTATTTTCATCCCGGGCCTCCTGGGGCCTGTGCTGGCTCAAACCATCCTGGATATGTTCAAGCAATCTGGCTCAATATTATCAAGCAGCTGCAATCACGGATAAGCAGTGTAGCATAAAGGTGCTCATCAAGTCACTGAATCAAACCTGGTTGAGATCATGTAAACCTCAAGAACAAACCACCATCTTGATGGGAGCATAAAGACAGAGCAAAACAGCAAATATAAGCTTTTTAATTAGGTCTCAACCTTAATACACACTACATTAAATAACACTGGTCAACTGGCAAATCTGTCACGGGCGGAGACAGCTTGGACCAAGGTTTATTGAAGTGAAAGGGTTAGTAGAGAACAGAATAACAGGAAGCAGCATGGACAGACAACAGGGGCAACCAATGGGTAGCATACAAGGATAGTAGCACAGGGTAACAGACAGGTAGCATACCAAATAGCAAACAGACTGGGAGGGCAACAGAACAAACTAACGCAGACAGCTGGGTGTGCAGGGTTTATATAGGGTGGCTAACGAGCTGGGAGAAAGTGTGGAAAAGACTGCAGGTGTGGTCAATAATTGTAAATGCTGCTGACGGAAGGGGAGGGGAGGGGCAGGAGAGATGAGCTGTCCAGAGTACCAGTCATGCGAATGCATGACAAAATCGGAGCTGTACAAAGTAAGTAAACAACTCCTCTAGATTATTTTTTTGTGCTGATTCTGAATCCGCCCTCTTTTTTTTTTCTCTAGCGCAATAACAATAATAATAATAATAATAATAATAATAATAATAATAATAATAATAATAATAATAATAATAATAATATTTGTAGCATATTAATATATCTAGTAATATTTACAATTAATCCAGGGCTACGATCAGCAACAGGTGGAGTTATTTTCTGAAAAGTCATAGCTATAAATTATAATACATGGTAAAATCCGTATTGTGAAAGCTTTTTTTAGGCCAAACCTAAGAACAAAACTTGAAATATTTAAAAAGCTGATGCTCTGGGGAGAAAAAATAAAGACAGAGACTAAAATTTTGGGGATTTGGGCAAGTTAAATAAGGCCTTGAAACAATTTATGATCAATTAGTTAGATTAGTTGTTGCACTCCTTAAAAACAACATTAAGTTGAATAACTTTAAAAAGAAATCATACAGTCTCTATATAAGACATTTTCACTTATCACGAGTGGGTTTGTAAAATATATCCAAATGAATGGGGGTTCACATGTCTTGGAGCAGAACATGGCTATAGTACTCCATCCATTTTCTGAACCGCTTAGTCCCCACGGGGGTCGCGGGCGTGCTGGAGCCTATCCCAGCTGTCATCGGGCAGTAGGCGGGCGACACCCTGAACCAGTTGCCAGCCAATCGCAGGGCACACAGAGACAAACAACCATTCGCACTCGCACTCACACCTAGGGACAATTTGGAGTGATCAATCGGCCTACCAAGCATGTTTTTGGGATGTGGAAGGAAACCGGAGTGCCCGGAGAAAACCCACGCGGGCTCGGGGAGAACATGCAAACTCCGCACAGGGAGGGCCGGAGGTGGAATCGAACCCGCACCCTCCTAACTGTGAGGCGGACGTGCTACCCAGTGCGCCACCGAGCCGCCCGCTATAGTACGCATGTTACTAAATTTCTACTAAATTCTTGTGAGATCGTGTATTCCATCCACCATCTGTTCCAGAGTTAGGCGTGCTTTGATTCTACAAAATCAATCCTCTAACATTTCCTCCTCAAAGCTCTTGTTCAAATTTGCTGCAGGCGGCCACATTCCAAGGGCTCCTCCATCAAAGTGTGCGACGGTTTGAAGTAAATTAATTTCACATGAGGAAGCCCCATAACTCAGCCTGAACCTCCATACCTTTGTGTGTGTGTATGATGTCACCATATAGGAACACATATATGCTTTCATTCTTAACTCAATAATCATTATTACTCATACTGAAGAATAGTTTAAAAGAATTGCTACTTACCTTGACCCTAGAATCAAACTTGCACAAATACTGTTTTTCACCGCAGAGAGCTGGTCAATGTTGGTGCTGACTGTATTTTTTGTTGGTGATCTTGTGCCGACTCAGTGCAGACTTGAAGAATCATAATCCGTTTGGTACAAAAAAAGGGACAAGATTATAAATGCTGCTTCTTACCTGGCTTAGTTTTCTGAAATTAGACGAAGGACGTCCTTTCAGCTCAGGGTAATGGAGGATAGGAAATCTTTAGCTATTCTTCAACATAAGTGCTCTGACGGGTTTTCATTTAAATTTTAATAAATGACTCAGAATCACATTAAATGGACGTAGAGGACGACATTTCTTCACACTAGGCACGATTCGAGTGTTTGTGATACTGTGTTCGAGATGAAAAATATCAGAAAATTAAATGGCTTAATAGCGATGTGGCTTTTAATGGCTACATCAAGATCAAATAAAAAGTTAGAGAAAGGCTGCTGCACATTTAGAATAGTTTTACCATAAAAGTTGCTGATTCTTTTCGTTTTAGGCAGTGTTCACACATACTGACATTCATGCCAAATATCTCTTTTTTGCAATAGAAGTCAGCTAACGTCTCACCATCAAATGTCTCTGAGGCATTTTACCAAGCAATTATATGGAGTGAGATCCTTATATATGTGGTCAGCACCGAGGTCAAATGAAACGCCATGACTGTAACCAGAAACTGAACGATAGCCAATTAAGAAGCAACTCGAAGCACAAAAACAGAAGCATGTGGTTGTGCTCATTGTTTGTATAACCCCAAAAAAAAAACCCCAAAAAAAGACTAGCATTGCAACTGCGCTGTCGTTACCAGAAAAGTTGACAGCCAAACTTTGATTACTTCTTTGTATTGTCTGAATGCCTTATAGCTCTTTGCTGCACCCCACAGGTCAGTGTAAGACAGACTTACGGTATGGGGAAGGAGACTCACGGTGTTGGTCATCTTGTGTACACCAAACACGACAAACGCCAAAGCAAACACATTAATACCCCCCCAAGATCATGTGTGGGGTCTCCCACTTGGATTAAGATACTAAAGTAATGAATGCGTTCCAGTTTACATCTCAACATTATAATCATATGTATATAAAAACTCACCCTTTACAAATAAAAAAAAATGCTGACTTTTCGTTGTCAGAGACTTATAAAAGAAAGATATTACTGCCCAGTGTCTTAACTTGAAAAAATTGGCATTAGCTAAGACAGCTATATCTTGCAATATATGTAAATCTGCACATCAACCATTTAATTAGTCGATTGCTGACTATGTCACTAAATGGCATCTAACCAGTAATTAACAATTACACTCAGGTTCCCTCGTTTATTCTGGCTAATTAGACATCTAATCAGGTTGAAGCCGGGCCGGGTAGAATGAGATGTCAGAAAAGTAGCGCTGACAAATTGAAATGCTAATGAGAACCCCACAGTTAAAACAACATCAAAAAGAGGAGAATGAGTAGCCAATCACGGTCCGTTTGTGTACATACTAGTGCTGGTGCCGAAACATGGGAGAAAGTGGTACACATTGCAATAAGTCAGAAGGTGGCGGCTATCACGGCCAGTAGGACTACAGCAAAATGGGTGCAATTTTCCAGAATGTCATCAAACATTGTCTGCCGTGTGCAGGACAATTCTATTCCTCCATGTTTGAATGTTGCAACTGACGCATCAGTGACTGTCATCGGCTCTGAGAAGGGCAAACGAGCAATGGGTCGCTTGCACCGCTCAGCCCTGTGTAAACACCGATACAGACGGGCAGCAGACTGGACACAGCTGGATGTTCTTGGAGGCTGTGTCACCTGGCGTGGAAGAAGACCTCCTCCTGCGGACAATTACAAGGTTGGTGAGAGAGTGGGGGATTCACAGGATTAGGAAGATGCTTGCATGCAGACCTGAATGAGCCGCCAATGTCATGCCTGATGTCACTTGGAAAGGTGTAATCTGTATTTCACCGTGTTGCAGCCATTATCATGCAGTGGTTCACTTCTCTTTAAACTGGGGGCATGTTACCTGAACCCTATAAGACGCTCCGACCTAGAATCTTTTATTTGTTACATGACATTTGATCAATTAATGCCTAGAAGTTATTTTTAACTTCATCGTACATCTTTCGGCTGTACTGTTTCCTGGTTGGATTTGGTGACCAATCAGATTCCAGCATCTTGATGATCAGTTTATGGACTTCAAAATCAGTCGTTCTGGCCACCGTAACCTGTAAATTGCAATTGGAACGTTCTATCAAATGTGCCTCTTATGACCAGCTAGATGACCCACGATCTCTTTTTGTTTAGTTTCAACCCTAGTGAGGCGCCGCCAAAGCAAATCATGTGAAAAAGTAAAAGAAGGGAAGTTAAAAAGTACATAGCCGTACAGACTCACCTTCTTCAGAATAAACTTCTAAATTTCTAAGTTCTAAGACCAGACTTGACGTCCTCACAAGGCCGTACTCGGGGTTCTTCATAATGAACGAACTATGTCTCCGTCCCAGCCGTCACAGACGGGATAGTCTTGGGATTATCCCAGAAGAGCTGAACCAAGTGGCTTCGTAGTTTGCGCTTCCCTACTTCAGCTGCTGCCACCTCGATCCGACCTGAGATAAGGAGAGGATAGATGGATGCCTCTTATTTTTTCCTTTGAAATTTTCAGCAGTCTGGAGAGGTCCTGTGTGATTATGCTACCTCTCACAGAGCTGGGTTTTGCACAACGCCATCATCTATTTTAATTTATTTAATGGTTTATGTGGACATCTTGTGTTCCTTGTACAGTACTAAAGATTCTATGTCATCAGGAGCGACAATGTACAGTAGAATCAACATGATTGCTCTTCAATGAATGCATTGGAGAGCTAAAAGAAGTGAGGCAAAGTGGTAAAAAATAAGCGGTTGATTACAAGTGTAGTTCCTTGAGAAATTAGCGTGGGGACTTTTGAAAATATTCCAGGTTGGAAACTTTACATGTGAATTATGAAAATCATTTATCATATTCAAGTATAACAATGACCAATAATATATTTTGTTTTGGTATTAGCACAAATCTGTGCCCACATACAAGGGCATTACAGCACCTTAATTGGCCAATTTTATTTTATTTCCCATTTCATTTCAATGCATATGCTAGAATATAATTTCCATTATCATTCATATTCCCTAACAAGAATCAACCTTCAGTTTTATAAAAATCTGTTAATTCAGAATTTTGCTACCTTAGCTGTGAACCATATGTGGTTTGCCTCCCCCTATTTGCAGTTGGGTGAATAAACGACTGGAAATATGGTAGAAGATAATCTTGGACGAACAATACTTTACATGGTCAATTTTCCATTCCCGTTTCCCGTTTTAGCGATGGACTGCAATGATTGCTGCTGAGTGCTGACCTCACTTAACCTCAACCTAATTGCCAGCCGTCAGAGAAAAAAGCAGAGCAGCGCAGTGAATTAGGGAGTGAAATTCAACCCTGTCCGACCTAATCAATCCAGCGCCATTTGCAGCTGACAGACAGAAGACCGGAAAAAGGGGAGGTCGGACTATCAATGGTGCCTTAGAAATTCTCCTCATGGATCGAGGCGTCACTTTAAACTGGAGGTGGCATTCAGCCAACTTTTATTTTGTAACGCATAATACAACAAACAACACTCCCAAAATGTACCAACCTACGATTCCATTGCCGCAGTCGGCGTGCTCAGGGTAATAAAGAAAAGACGTTTTGATTTGCACATTTGACAGTTTATTCAACTCCCACGACGCGATGCTTGGAAATTCTAACCGATGTAAACCCCAAAGTAAAAGTGAAATAAAAATGAGAAGCACCCTTTTTCACATTTTAATTCAAAGTACTATTTCCCTCCCAGGAGCAACTTTTTTCACTGGGTAAGAAAATGAAGTGAATGTTTCACTTTGTGTCATCCTTTCGCTTTAGGAGCTGACTTGTTAGGCAAGAGTGCGTGAGAGCAACACAATCATTTTGAGGGCACACAACGATCCCAGGGAGGATAAATCACATTGGCGTACACTGATGTTCTTTTGTTTCATAGCAGGGGGAGGATTACAGCATCATCTTTATTGCACGAGCAAAGCTGCAATAAGAAGTTAAGAACACAAATGTACTGTGCATCACGGGTATGTACGCAGGGGATTGGTTTGATGGATGCTTGTTTGCAGCCTTGTTCTTTTTTGTTACAGGATTTCTAAGGGGAGGAAAATGACTGTTTTGTCTTTTTTTTTAATAGAGTGTCTGAAGCCGAACACACCAAAAGTTGAAAAATTTGGAGTTCAACCATAATTTTTGTTATTTTTCATTCATTATGTCAACCGCCTATCCTCATAAGGGTTGCGGGCGTGCTGGAGCCTATCCCAGCCGCCCTCGGGTGGTAGGCAGTGTACCATCTGAACCCCGAATATAAATATATACATATCAGCCTCCCATGCATGTTTTTTGGGATGTAGGAGGAAACCGGAGTGCCCGGAGAAAACCCACATAGGCACAGGGAGAACATGCAAACTCCACACAGGAAGACCGAAGCCAGAATCGAACTCTTCACCTCTGAACTGTGAGGCGGATATGCTAACCAGTGCGCCATATTTTATTTATATTCTACACTTTGGAGGTAGACCTTTACTGCTACAAACTGTGTTGAGTAAGTTTCAATGCCAAGTGCCATTCCTGCTCTGAAATGGAATGCGTGTTGTGTATGATCCAATAGCTATTACCCATATGAACAGAAGCGATAGTTTCCAAGCTGTAATGTGCCGTTCCGATGCAACTCTGCATCCACTGTAATAATTTCCCCTGCGCCCTCACTGATACCAGCCATGACAGACACTCTCCTTTAAATTCCCATCACCTTTAAGTCCCTGTTTTTATGTACCACCCTCCCATCTTCCCGATGTTATTAGATTGTCGCATGCATATGCCCATTGCAATTTGCATTTGATCACCTCACAAATTGGCTCCTTTTTCCTAATTTCTCTTTCATATTGCCCTGACGTCCTTGCTCGCTTTCACTATTAGCAGCAAAAAGTGGACCGCTCTGTCTTCAGCAATGGCCGTCGCTCACTCAACAATAAGGCAATCATTCAACTGCCGACCAGGCAGATGCTGAATATATGTACTAATCACATCTGCCCTATTGCAAATTACTAATGTATTCATCCCATTTATTATACTGACACAGATCATAGAATGTGCGTGATTATCACCTAACATTTTATTGAATGATTAATAAGGGGTAGCATGACGTAGGTATCCTCATTTTGACTCTATTATGAAAAACTGCTTAGAAAAGGATCCTTTGTTGCAAGTCCACTCACTTTGTGCATTATTAGTCTAAGTTTCAGTCCAGTAAGATGTGATGAGAGCATAAAAAAATGGATTGTTTGGATTTGATGACTGTGATGATGCACAAAGTCGTAAACACACACAAAGGAATGAATGAATCAATATTTCAAGGTTACTGCATATGGACTTTGGGCCCACACAAAAGCTCAAATAATAAAATAAACATAGGAAGGGTTAGCAGGGAAAGGCAAGACAAGATAAAAAAATATCTTGTCGTCAGTCAAATGAGTGAAAGGACTTTTTCTCAATTATTGAATGTTTTGAATGATTCACACTAATCACTATTTCGAATAGTCCATATGGCGTGTGTATTTTCATATCAAATATTGGAAAGATATTGGGAAGGCTCCAATTTTAATTTAACATATGACCCCTGTCGTGCATCTCAGCATATTTTGCAATTTACTTAATGTTTCACCATTTAATCATGATGACATATCATCATGATACCATTTTCATTCAGTTTCATTGATATCATTATTTATTTTTGCTGTTTTACCAGTAGAAATCACAGTTCTCCACTTCCCAAAAAAGTACAAAGTAATTTTCAGCAAATACTTGGAAATATTTGCCTTTCCAAGTCGCGAGTGAACCTGTTCAATTTAACAAGATCCCATCAAAACACACCCAGTGACCGACTTTGACTTCAAAAGCACATCTTATGATGATACCATGGTGTGCGCTTGAAGACAGTCTGGTGGCACCGTGGAAGCACAGCAAAATGAATAATGATCTTTTGGACGCTCTGATGCTGGCACTAATGAGATGAGGAGGCACCTCAGCGATGACAATAGGTTAGGACGGCCTTCTGCAAGCTCAGCAGGGTGCGGAAATGAAGTATTGTCATTAACGGCGCCGCCGTCATTCAGCGAGGCCGTCCCGGAGGAGTAACGGGAGGCCTGAGTGGCGTCACCGCAATTGATCAGTACAGCTCGTCGGTCACAACAGACTGATTTAAGCGTTGACAAGCGAGCGCTCATGTCACAGATCCATTACTGGGAAAGCGAAAGTGACAACTAATCCCGCAAAGTGACTGATCTCACACAATCAATTAGCAAGCCCTGGAGCCAGTGCCGCACTGCTTGGTAGTTAACAGATTTGAAATGAGAGATTGGTTAAAAAGTTACGGGCAACTCAATAGTCATGTGGCTCTACAGGATGATAACTGCAGGATGACTGAAGGACATTGGGACCTTGTGCGGCAGCCAATTATGCAAGTTCTGTACAAAATAATACTGAAAGAGATACAGTAAGTGTGCTTTTTGAATGTTTTTATAAAAGACGAATGATACTGGAGTTTCCTTTTCCATCTATGGCTGTACAACAGGAGATGAAGCAATTTGCAAACATCAGTCAAACACAAATGCTCGACCATGCTGTGTAAAAAAAGACAATTGTTTATGTTTTTGAGACAGGAGACTAGTACGGGTGCTATTCTCGATGGTCTTCTGTACCTTGAAAGACGTCACAGTTCAGCAAGCGGGAAAGAGAGAGAAAGCAATTTGAGTGCAATAAGGATACAGAGCTAGCAAGATTTCACATATTACTGAGTATTGTTAGCTTCTCCACCAGTGTGTCCATGGGAAGGAAGCCATTTTGTGTGTATACAATTAAGTTGGACAATTAAGACTGTGTCGTACCTTGTTGTGTTATCCGAGCAATTACTACGATTCATGTCAGTAAATTGGATTCATGTTGTGATACACCTAAATCTCGATTTTACTCGCTTTGATCCTCCGCGACTTTCTGTCTGACGCGGTTTGGTCATGGACCCCAATTTTTTTGTCATAAATACATTTTCAAGTATTATTTTAAATGGACAGTCTATACAACTCGCTTTCGGGGTTAACGTGATTCGCAAATTCTGCACCCCAAAGTCCGCGTAAAGTCAAGATTTAGGTGTATTATTTTCACATGTAACCCAACGTAGTTCTAAAATCAAGTAAAATCAAATTACTTTTTTAAAGTAACTGTGGATTTGTCATTTATTGATTTTAATGTGTTTTTCATGTTAAAATGTTTAATTTTGTGTCATTTAAAGGACAAACCTTATCAACATATACTGAATATCATTGTATGTATTCAAAATGAATACGGCTATCAGGATTTACGATTTTGTCCATATTGCTACACATCACACACCTCCTGAATGAAAACTATGAAATACCCGACACATCAGATGAAAAAAGAGAGAGATTATGAAAGGCGGACAGGTCATCTGCTGAAACCCACGTAGAATGATTTCTGGTGAACTGTGTATGAATTGTTAATCTTTTATACAAAATTGTATCAATTCTTGGACTGCTCATTGACATATCTTCCATTCGTTTATCAAGAAAAGAACTGGCGGGGGGGAACTACAGCATCACGTCTAAAAGCCAACACAGTTGCAGCTTCATTGGGTTCTGTGTAAAAGGCCCAGTTGGATGCTGAATGTTCTTTTATGTCTCTGATGCAGCTATTTCGTTAAGAGTAAAAGAGGCTAGAGAGAGCGCGAGAGAGTGGCTCACTGAGTCGTTCACAAGTTACTGTTGCTAAGGTAGTGCAAGTAGACTTTTGGTGTGTGTGTGTGTGTTGGTTTTTTTGGCCACTTCTGCGAAAGGGGGTCACGCTTGACTGATTGCATGTAGCAAAGTCCAATTCAGATGATTCCCAAGGGCAGTTATAGTTTATATTGGGGTGTAATCTCTGGCAAACTGTAAACAACCATTTTTGTGTGCTTTTTAAATTAGATTTGTGATTACTGGAAAGGATCCACATGCTGGCTGTGCGGCTTTGTTGCCACTCGCTTGAACCACTAAGAAGAAACAAACTGTCGAGCAAATTAATTTGTTGCAAAAGGAAAAAAAAAAGATTTGAAAAGTAAATAAACAGGCAAACCTGTTTTTGGATTGGTGTTCTTGTTGCTTGATGTATTCTTGCTGTGCACACCTGTCAGTCCAGCACCCACCATTTTGGCATCACATCTGCAAGGCAAGGCAAATAGGATTTAGGCTGCTGAAGTATTTTCAGATTAGAAGCTGTGGAACACAAATCGTGATTTGCAAAGTAATGAAAACAGGATTATGGATTTGGGGGAAAGCTTTAGCATAACACGGGCACTGGAGTCTGTACTTAGCAAAACAATGATTGATCCAAAAAGTTCCCAAGATAAATTTATCTTGTGAGTGACATACTACTTTTCTCAGGGAGGTTTTCAAGTTTGACTTTTATACTAGAGCTGTCAAACTCACTTTCAGGTGCTATTTTACAATGTCACAACAATTTTATTGTCGTAAATGTTTCTCATAATATGAGAAGCGAGAGAAGATTAGTAGGGTACTAAGTGTGACTTTGTTGAAAAGAGTCCTTCACAAATAAGGACTGGAGCCAAATCCAATGTAACCTTCCTTGAATCTGATTCTCTATCTATCACTCCCCCCCCCCCCCCCCCCCCCCCGGCCTCCTCCCCCTCGCTGCATCTCGAAGCCCTGCTGGGGCCGCAAACACTCATGAAGATTTGGGGGTCTTTGAGCCAGGCAAGCTGGGGTAATTATCTTGAGCTTGCTGGGCATTTAATGAGCTTCAGCGTGATTTATGTTGCCGTACGCATGGAAAATAGATTCGCGGGGCCGGCATATTGGCCTCGTAAGTGATTAATTCCACACTGCAATTTCGGCCTGGATACGTTTCAATATCATATCGACAGCCCTGTGATTACACTGTGAATTATATTGTTTTGTCGGCGCGAGGGCTTCAAGGTGGAAAGTTTGCCGTCAACGTCTTTAGGTCACGTATCAACAAGCCCCTGCCGTTTTTAACGGATTTTATTTGCTGTCGTAATTGGACATTTATACCTCACATTCGTCTCAAGCTATTTTTATTTCCGTGAGGCCATCCGGCTTTTAGTAGTAAAGAATTCCAGGGTGCCTCAAGGTCCATTTTCTACTCGTATTACCACCTGCTATATCCGCCTCACTTGGGTGAAAGCGGGTCTGCTGGCTGCATTCTGGCTGTTGATGAAGCTTGTGTCCCCAAGGGAATGATGGATTATCTGGGGTCTGGTCTGCTCCTTTTCCCTTCTCAATTTATACACCAACAAGTCTATCTACAGATCAGTTAATAACATGGCATGTCTTCAACAGCCGCCCTCCCCCCACCGCAGGTCTTTCGCTCTGTTTCAATTAGACTCACCTGCTCTGACCCCCAGAATTGTGTGTGTGTGTGTGTGTAGGGGGTGTGTGTGTGTGTGTGTGGGGGGGGGTCTTGTGGCTAATTCAAGCAGATTTCATAGCAGATGCTTATTGTGTTACTGCATGATTTGTTGCAGCCAAATGGGGAATTTGGTTCAGTTTTTTTGTGCATACTCTTCATCACAATAGAATAACTACCTAAAAACTGCCTTTCTTTGTTTGGATTTTGAGCAACTTCCACACATTGCTTCAAGCTCAACTGTTCAGACTGCAATAACCACAGATTTTGTTTGTATCTTGGGCTCTCCCAACCATTGGAATGCACTTAGTAAATACAATTAGACAGCAATAAACGAGTCTTTTGCGCGCATCTGTCTTGTAGTGTAATTTTACCAATCAGCCTGCTACATGGGATCATATAGTGTCTGTCTTTAGCGAAGAAACATGCTTTATTACTCTAAATTATTCTCGTACAGTATGTTCCCAGTAGCAACTAGTAAGAATTGGATGTTTGTGTTCCTGAGGCGGTTCGATGTATAGTGTGAGTGTGACAGCAGCTGTTCATCAGAGGACCTTGTGTCTTTCTCTCCTCTTTCTGTACAACTTGATGCTTCCTAGTATTTATTACAGTAACAGAAAATATTGCCATCACAGCGCCTGCTAATAAACATTTTCTGATTACTAATGTGAGAACAGCACGGCTCTATCAGAGCTATAGCACCAATACCAAAATAATCTGAGTGGAAAGGCAACCCCTAATCGAATGTATTGATGCTGGTGCTGGGTAACTTCCAAGTTTTTCTAATCGCAAACCACCTTTGTTTTATTTTTGCAGTTGAAAATAAAGTTGTAAATCTGAAAGGCTACATTAACTGTATACATGAAACATGTTAAAATCTGTGAACCACCATAACTAAAATAAACATGGACGTGTAATGAAGGGAGAGCAAGTTTGGCAAGCCGTACTCTTATCAAAGTGACATTTTGTAGATATTGCCAAAGGTTGTCACAAACAAGGTTATCTTTTACTACAATCCAAAATAGTGGGTGCTAAATTGGATATTCACTCACTCTAAACAGTGTTTCAAACCTTTATTGAGTCAAGGCAGCCGTTTTACATTACAGCACATCATAAAACAAAAATACCACAAAAATATGAAATTATCATGATCTAGTCTACAAGTGTCAAACTCAAGGCCCGGGGGCCAGATACGGCCCGCCATATCATTTTATGAAGACAAATTGTGCATCAAATTTGTGTCATTACTAGAATTGCAAATTGTCTTCACTTTTAATAATATCTTTTTTTTAAATATTTGACCAGTTTTTACTCGTCTGATTTGAAAACGAGTTACTTGTCAGTTTGTTTTGTAGCTTTTACTGTATATAATATGAGGTGCTCATACATTTATTTGGGTTGACAGTCATAATGGCCCTCTGAAAGAAGCTATGACAACAATGCGGCCCGCAAAAAAATGAGTTTGATGCCTCTGATCTAGTCTATATTCACTCACAAATTCACAAGCATATTTCTCTTTAGGCAGCACTGTTAGTCTTCATCATGGAAAAAGTACAAATCAAGTGAACATTTTCGTGAGTAACAGACCAAAAATCTACCACTTTGTTTATTTTGAGGAAGCTGCACGAAAGCTTGCATAACTCGTCTCGAATTCATGACAATTGGATGATTGCATGCACAGGTAGGTTCCCATCTGGCTTAACGTTGCTTTTTTTGGTCAACTTGGCATACTTTGAGAGGTTACTGTAATCAAGGCCTATAGAAATAAATGTGACTTGACTATAGTAATAATCACAATATCTTTGGAATGCTGATCTGCTTGGGCTTCCATTTTAAGGCGTCCACAACCATACAGTCTAATCTACTGGCCATGTGTTCCCAGTATGGTGCCTTAGTTGCATACACGGTGCCAAATAATGCTTCATTGATCCCCCTATTGTACTTGCCAAGCAGACAAACACCATCACATGCATAAGCTGGTGAACCACCGGAGGGCATATTGTTTTATACGGCACTGGTGCACATGCGGATCACCTGCTCTCACTCTGTCACCGGTCTTCCCATTCCGCCGGTCTGTCACGTCTCAGTTTGACTTTGACTTCACATTGACTCAATAAAAGGATGCCACGAGTGAATGACGTTATGAAATGACACAGAAACACCTGCTTACTCGAGGGTAAGATGTCTTCAATCTTTTCCCCCTTTTACCATAGGGGATTGCACAGTCAATGTTGTTGACAGGCACACAAAGGCAAAATGTCTGACACTAACTGGAGAGGTGACAGGAAGCAAATAGTTCTGGCTGACACTGTCCACTGTGGCGGGCACCCTTCCCACTCGATAACTAATTACAATGCCCTTAGCAACCCCCACCCGCTCCCTGCCAGTGCAACGCTTTCCCTTTTTCAAAGGAGAGCCAAAGGACAGGATGTCTATTAATTAAAAAGACTGGCAAAGGGAAAATGCAGGAAATACAGCTCAGTCTCTCACTTGCTGTCTTTGTGTGCTGCGAAGAAACAACTATTATGAAGGAGGGGCATTTGATCAATTCGTCTTTGCCGTAATACATTATCATCACTTATTAGTATGAAAATTGACAATTGTTAACATTTGTCTTTTTGTTTCCTATCACACCCTCACTCTGCACGTGGTTGAGGAGAGGCAGCAAGTACGTTGTAGTTGCAGGCCATGCTTACGGGTTATTTTGTGCACTCAAGTCATTAAATAAAGATGTTGTGAGAGCAACTTCACTCTCATTATAAAAAAAAAAAGCAGACCACGGTGCAGTGGAAAAATACATGAGTCACTGATTTAGACAGCGTACTGCATCGGATTTGCAATGGTCACAAAAAAAAAAAGAGTCCATTGTGTTTGTCTATGACTATGCAGTTGGCCTAAACAACTAAAAGATTAGGAACAGCTCTTATTATGATTCAATGTACTTTATACTGAAATCAGTGGTAAAATAGAGGATTGGATGCAGTTACTGTTTTTCTTTGGTCATTGAGGTGCCACAAAGTGGCGAGGGCAAAAACAACAACAAAAAAACACTGTCACTGCTTTAAGTCCTTTGGGAAAACCCTTACTAGAAAGAGACAGCAGGTCATCTGATTCCCCCCACTTGTTTTCCTGAGCTTCACACAGTGTCTACCCTTCGGATCTCCTTGTCAATGATACCTAGTCACGGTGGTGGAAAATGACAGTCCCAGGTATGACTGTGCTGACAGTTTGGCAGGGCCAGGTGGTCTGCTCCACCACTGCGACTCCGTTTTTCCCGCCACGTTCAGAGCGACCGCTTGGGTGATCTCCCGGGAGCTCACAAGATGCGTCAAATTCCTGCAACAGCTGCATGTGTTTATTGTCTTTAAGCTGTCATGAATTAAATGAGCAGCTCGCTTGACATTTACCATGTTTTGCAATGCTGTTTTTCCTGTGAAAATTAGGGCATTTTATAAACTATTAATTATTCAACACAGCTAAATGTATGCCACAACGCCATGTTGCTCTTTTCCATCGATGATTGTTGTTTCTCCTGACCTTTTAATTGATTACCTGGCTGATTGGAATTCAGCCTCGGCCGTATTCATTTCATCCCAAAAGGTCACAATATTGCATTGTTTAGAACTCTGAAAGGAGACAGAGACTTCATTATATATGCATCGTAGCTTGGGCTAAAATAGTGACACTACGGGCCCAAATGGCATGCGCTAAACTGCATGTTCGCTCTTACAGACAGAGGTGTTCATATTTTCGAGATTGTCATCTACGTATTGGGGTTGCTGAACACTAAGTGACTGAACAGAACATTTGTAATCCAATTACACGACTCTTGGTGATTTTACTCAGAGGCTTCGCACGCACTATTGACGTCTCATTCTATCACAGATTTTCAATCCAACATTTCTAATTTGACCTGGTTAATTTTTTAGTTTGCGTCTTAGCCAGATTTTATGGTGATAATTTTTCCACATGGACTGTAGGTATAAGCAAGAAAAGAGTCCGTAAATGGGAATGTCCAAAGTTCTGGATCATTTTACAAGATAACGTGCAATGTCTCTGCTGCAAAGCAGAATTGTTTTACACAACTGGCACATCGGGTGTAAAGTAAACATTGTTAGCGAATTTGATGAAGCCTAACACTGCTTGTTAGAACAAATAGCAATCCTGCCACAAGTGATCAAAGATAAACACAGCCACCAGTGCACTTTTAATCACTTTATTGAACAAATGGTAAGAAAATAAACACATAACAGGCACATTCATACACTAGCTGCATGACTTAAATGATGCCCAGAGGCACTATACACGCAGATTAGCAATTGGTTAGCCAATTAACAGTCCACTACAATGAGCCAATGACAGCACACTCTGCTTATTCGCTGACTCCCGGGGAAACCAAAGGGCAGGCCCCCGCACACACATAATCCAAGGCGCAGATAGCAGAGTGGAGAACGTGAGGATGACAAACCCAAATGGACAAAAAT
This sequence comes from Syngnathus scovelli, assembly GCF_024217435.2. Taxonomy (NCBI): domain Eukaryota; kingdom Metazoa; phylum Chordata; class Actinopteri; order Syngnathiformes; family Syngnathidae; genus Syngnathus; species Syngnathus scovelli. The sequence continues at coordinate 9,427,968 of NC_090847.1, read as the reverse complement.
AATACCTGCCCTTCAAATGTATATTGGCTGTTTTATTATGCATAAAGGCTTAAAATATATATGTAGAAATAATGCAAAAATATAAGTCTGTACAGTGGCTGTTTTATTATGCATAAAGAGTTCAAGTCTGGGGAGCATAACCCCATCGCAAGGCTATTCACTACGTTTACATGCGTCCATATTTGGCTTAAAGTCAAAATTTTGGTTTCTGAAACATTTGCAATGATTTGTTTCTGCTTATTCATGCACATGCATGTGACTGATGTCCTCTAACGACAGTGATTTCCGCTTTACCTTGCGTGCATAAGCCTTACGTTAAGATCGATTATAAATGTTCAAAAGAAATTATAGTTACAGGAGGTGGCAAAAGGAGACTCAAGGAAAAGTAGTGAATTTTTTTTTTGTACAAGTTGGCATTGACCAGCTGAATCTCCCTACATAACTGAAAATTGTTATGTTTGGTTGCAAAAGCTCGTGATATGACGTCGTTTTTGATTGCCGTGACAGCTATGACGCTGCGATGTGGTTCAGCCGCTTCAAATTTTTTATCACAGCAAAACTAGTGGCTGCTGGTTGGCCACTCCTGATATCCAGCGTCTAATCTAAGGTTTAATTATAGCTGTCTTGGTGTGAAGATGAATGCAGTCAGTAAAATTGCCGGTAATTTGTTATTGCTGATCTTACTGTGTTGTCGCTTGTAAAATAGTTTGCAAAAGAAAACACGAAAAGCTGAACTTGCACAAGACCACTGAGCTATAATCAGTCATAAAATAGGGCTTCATTATTAGCACAAAGATGCCTACCTGCACAGGCTGACCACTCCATTGCAGAGCAAACTAACAGTACCAAACCACTTTTAGCATGAGCTAGACCCCTAAAATAGGTGGTCTGAGGTCACAGTGGCAACCACAGCGTGCTATTGTCATTATTACAAGCCAGTGCACCATCAAAATGATAAAATGGCTTCGATATAACACTGTTTCAAGGGAACTTTGCTCTATTTCTACATTTCCAACCCGTGTGTATGACATTGAGGATTTTTTTTAGAGTCATCTGAGCTTGTTGGAAGGCACAGCTGCGTTGAAAATACAGTCGCAATAACGCTAAGTGCCCCAGGTGGAGAAATTTAACGTGTCTTAGAACAAGAAAAGTGGCGCTGCAGTGAAACTGAATTCTGTTATATATTGAATTAGCCGCCGCCTAGCCGCCCTGTGGAAATATTGGCCTTGTAATCGTGTTGAATCCATTCAAATGACAGAATTGAGTTGGAGGTGAAAAACACTTATTTTCAGACTGGGTTGTGGTCCAGAGTAAGCTATAACTACAAAACACATAAGTGATGTAATGGGGAAAGACAGAGTGAAAGTGGATGGAGAATAGAAAGTGGGGGCAGAAGAAGAATCCTAATCATTGTCTTTCAGGAGACTTTTCTAAAACTTGCTTTCTGTAAAAAAACAAAAACAACAACAACAAAGCAAAACCGTCAGCACAAAAGTCTTACCAGTAGCATACTAGTTTTGATGCAAGTATTCCGAATCAACCTCCGGTAGGCCAACTGCATCGGGGAAATCTTTCACGTATTCCACACACACAAATTGACTGGTCATAGGGTACTTAAATACTTTGAAGAATGCACATTTTCTCCATTGTGCGTCCATTGATTATTTCCCATCTCTGTCCTCAACTTCCTCCTCCCTTGCTTGTTTACTCGATAGCTTCCATTCCCCCACCTTTTCAATCATTTATCTACCTCAGGCATGGAGGCCATCTTGTCACCAGTGGATGTAAGGATGTCTAATAGTTGTGGACCATTTTTTTAAAGGCACCTGCAGCAAAGCAGGAGTTTGCTAGCCTGCAGGGAGGCGAGCAGAAGGCCTTATCTGAGAAGGCAGGCCTTCCCTCATTCAACACGCCCGTAGAGACAACCACAGTGAGCCAGGCGCTCTGTGGACTGATAAAGCCCCCAGACAGGCCTCGACAATGAGTTGTGTGCTGGGGGTAGGGGAGGGAACACATCAGAGTTTGTACGTGATCACCAACTTTACACCTGCTGCACTTTTATTCCTCCCCTGCTACAAGCCTCTCTTAATTTCCCCATAGACCTAAGCTATTTCTTACAATGTCCATTATGGTTATTGAGTTTTTACACATGAAGAAATATAGTAGTATTGATCCCATTTCTGAATATCACTTTACTTGCTTGGCGAATTAAAGTGTCAAGCAAGTTTTGATTTACATATATTGCCTTAGAGCAAAATAAAAGTCAAACGTAGTGAGGAAGGCACAAGTTTTATAATTACTCGCTTAGCACAAATGCTAGTACTACTGCGCCATACAATATTGTTTCACAGAGAATAGGAATTGTTTTTTAAATGCTATAGTCTCTATATATTTTTACATTGTCAGAAGTCCCCCATTGTTATATATATCATAGTAATTTTCAACTGGTCAGGATCAGGATCAAACAGGGGACACAGGCCTCTTACAGGTGGATTGCCCAAATAGTAAAAAATGTATGACTGTACTTACATACAGTGAAGCCCTGTTTATCATGGAGGATATATTCAAGACCCACCCACAATAAAAGAAAATCTGCACTCGAGAGAGACAGATTTTTGAACGCATTAAACTTTAAACACACCTTTGAAACAAACTGTAAATATAACTGAACACGCAAAATTGCAAGCATAAATTGTATGGAAAATGCTGGATGTATTGTGTCTACGTGTTGAACACTGTACATGAAAATAGTATAGTATATAAAAACATGCTCAGCTTCCACTCTGGCTCAGTTTTGGGACGCATTAAAGAATGGAGTTAGTGGGCTGTACATTATGTGATCCGTGGCCATGACTTTGCCCATTCCTGGTCACATCAATATACGTTTTCAAGTCAAGTCACTTTATAGAGTCTTTAATCACAAAAAGGGTTTCACATGGCCACAGTTGACAATTATACTCACCATCCCCTGATTTTAAAGACTTTGATGAAATAAAGACACTGTAAATGAGTAGGCTTTAAATAGTGTGTGTGTTTGTGGGTGCGTGTTTCAAGGTCTTAAGGGGAAACTCAAGTGTTTTCTCCACAAGGAAATGCATTTTTGTGTCAGGCCATCCATGTTGGGCACGTAAATCATTGAGAGCCACCATTCCCGCCTGTCACCATGAATGTAAATACCACCTTTATGTCCCAGCCCTAAATATGACCATGAGTAATGGGAGAAGCGGGAAGAGGCAGGTATTGAAGAGGGATCAACATTCTATTTTCCATTCCTCTTTGATATGAAGTCACGATGCCACTGACTCATCCAATCTGATTTACCGCAGAGCGGGAATAGTAATCAAAAAATCAACAGCAACAACAAATAAAAAATATCAAGAGGTTTTACACGAGTGATGGATGAGGCCTGCGCTTGCTTTATAAGGCACGCAACGTGTATCTCAAGACAAAGACCACTTTGGAGCACCTCTTCATCTGGATTCCATGCAAACAATAGAACTCATTCAGTATTTATATTTGTTATTTGTTGAGCGTATCGGTGTATAGCGTGTTCGGACTTGTCTTGCAAGAAATGAACTTATTCACACGGCGTCGAGACAACGGCAGGCGAGGTATTGGTGAACCGAACGACTGAAGCACCTCGCTCCAGCAGACCACTTAATAGCTTTGGCTGACGCACACCTTAGTAGTGCATCCGTCAACTGGGCCAGAAAAAATGATGATGAGCTTTCCACTTCGCTACACAACCTGCTCACCGTGAGTTACAGGATTTACTTGTGAACTGACACCTTGACTTACAAGTTGAATTCGTTCCGTGACCAATCTCGTTACCAAGTTTACTCGTATAACAAATCCATTTTATTTTATTTATTTATTTATTTTACAGGAATTAACTGAAATTCCATTACGTAATCTATTAAAAATCTACGTGGAGGCATTTTTGCCCCGGTGGTGGTAATTTCTCTGACCGACACAAACCTAAGGATTTAAAAGTGTTTGAACATAGCTGAATCCATTTGCCGCCAATCCAATCAGTCATTCTCATTCCATCTCAATGTATCGCACTTAAATTTCGCATGATATATACCATACTTTCCGGACTATATGTCCCTTCGGAGTACAAGTCGCACCAGCCATGAAATGCATAATAAAGAAGAAGAAAACATTTACAAGTCGCACCGGAGTACAAGTCGCATTTTTTGGGGGACTTTATTTGACAAAATCCAACACCAAGAACAGACATGAATATGCAACAACAGGCTAAATGATACGGTATGCTAACGTTACATAAACAAACGAGGAACTGAGAACGTGCCTGACGTGACATATTAACAGTTAGTGAAATAACTATAACATAAATAATGTCGGAAAACCCAGTGAGACTGTGAAGCATCCACACAAAAGGATACCACTGATGGCCAACGGAAAATGTGTGATCAAAACCAATATTTTTTTCCAAGCAGATGTAGGATACAACACACTTCTTCGACAGCCTATTATGATACACATTAGCACAATTCAAGTAGAATGTATGAAATGACATAACAATTACTACATTTTAGTTTTATTTGTTACTGTAGAACAGTTGAATGTTTCTTAAAACAACAAGTGGGGCCTAGAATAAAGTAATTTCATCTTACTATATGAAAAATTAACCAGAAGCATCCATGTCACAATAAAGGAATAAATATAGCATTTGATGTGCAGCTAAGCCTCTTCTTGTTTGGGTTTTGACAATTTACAAGAATTGTTTTTATCTTCTTGTTTTATATTCAAAATTAACTGTAAGGTTGCTGGAGGGGAAATTGTCGATCTGTGAAACATGTGACAAGTCACAAATGTATTATTTTGGCTCAGCTTTGTAAATATGACGGGTAAATGTGTTTACAGTACCCAAATACACAAACCAAATTTTATACATAAACCAGTAAACTAATAAAAGAACAAATACAAAGGACGCTTTGCTGATCACATGAAAACGTAGAGTCAAAGCTAGGTGCAGAGAAGGGCCGGACTAGGCAGGAAATTGATTGACCGATCCAAGCAATTTGTTCTCCATCTTCAAAGTGTCCCACATGCCCGCATACCTGCACTTAGGGCTAAGGATCTGTGATTATATCTCTAAATGCACAGCTTGGACATGCCATTAAAGATTGCTCACAAAAAGGCTATATTATAGAAAATGTAAAAGGTTCATAAATACATAAAAGTCTCGTCTTGTCATATACGTTTGTGAGTGAGTGCGTTAGGAACATCACCCGACATTTTTTTTCTTTTAGCATGCAACTAATAATCAGCAACTATTCATACTTCTAAATCCTACTAGAACAAACTTTGCTCGTTATACTTTGACAACAGGCCTTTAAATTTAACCATGGACAGAAAGTAAACAATGTCTACCTGTTAGTAACTTAATAATTATTTGGTGGCAAATATAACCTTAGGCAAATGAGCAATGCCACAAGTCAATAGGTAAAGAATGAGATAGTGTAGTGAATGCAATCATATTGCACACTAGGCGGTATTTCGTTTCAGAGATGGGGTAAAAATCCTGAAACCATCAGCTATGAAGTCCATCCATCACAACACCCACTCACCAATCCACCCATCCGTCCTAATTCCCACCCAATGCTGACACTCACCCACCAAGTGCTCAAGCCTAACACCCACCCAATCATTTAGGCATCCGCAACCATTAATCATGCCATCTATAAACCATCCACCCATAGCCCGAATGATTGCCTCGCAGTTACTATACCATCAACCCACCCATTTTTCATCCTTGATCTTAATGCATGGTGCATCTTAAGTGGTTTAGGGGTATATCATAACTTTGATCCTGGTCAACTGATATGTCACCTTCAACCATTCATTCTGAATGATTATCCTGCAATTGTTTATACCACCCGACTGGATGCAGAAGGGGAAAAAAGGGCGGGCATTTTGCCGACCAAACAGTTGCCTACCCGGTCACCCACCTGCCATGCTCCTCACACGAGAGACAGCATAACCACAGCTGGCGACAAGGCAACATGGGTGATTGTGGTAGAAGCATTACACTTGCCTCAAATATTAAGCTATGAAAATCATAAGTACAACCCTCCCCAACCTACATGTGAAATCTGTGTACTGCCAAGCCGGCAGGAGGATTCTCCCTATCTCCTGTCACATTTGTTGAAAAAAGGTACTCTTGGTGCTTGATCAATCAGTAATATCCAATACCTTGTTCCAGCTTGTGGATATCTCATAATGTATGTCATTTCCATCAAAGTGAGATGTGAATTCACTTGGACGGAATGTTGACGAATAAACACTAGTTTCATCGCTATGGTCCATTGGTATCCATTGGCATACTGGTCGTACTTTCCTGGCAATGCATCCAACCATTATCCACTGTCCTTTCATCCACAAATATACTTACAGGGTATCCCCAAAGTCCTCAAATACCTTGTCAGCCAACATTCAAACAAATGGCGAGTAAGAAATACTTTTTGTACTTGTTACACACTTTCTCATTCATTTTAAAAGCCTCACCTGAATGTCAACTGTTTAATTTTGTTGACATATTTGCACCTGTAAAGTTAAGACCCTCGGGCATCCGACTCAGCCTTGATGAGTGGGGCTGGGCAATATGAAACGATTGGTATTCATTGTTGTCTGTTGAAAACAATGAATTATTTATGCTCCGCTCAAAGCAGCTGCACAAAGCATGAAAATGATCACCACATTCCCCCTTCATAGTGACCGTACGGAATACGATGCCAGACAATTTCACCTGCTCTTACGACGGAAATTCGTGAACAAAGTGGACTGCAGAGAGCGCATGTGAAACTCCATTATGCCGTTTGCATGTACATCAACGTTACATCTGGTGAGCAGCAGGACTACTTTAATTAGTGGAAGCAATTATTTGTGAAACTAATTTGGGTACAAATTCACAGAAACATCATTAGCGAAAGCGAGTAGAGCACTCTCTGAGCTCTCATCAGGCAGCTTGAATTCGAGGTGAGAGGCCCTGATGAACATTTGATTGCCCTCTGGTTTCTTTCTTTCCATTTAGAAAAAAAAAAGAAAAACCTAAACGGCTGATTCCAAAGAAAACAGTTGATTGCATGATCGTTCACGCTGGCCAGTCCGATACAGCGAAGTGATGCAACAAAGAACACTCTTATGTTGTTCATTTAGGCGCATTGTCCATCTTTGCTACAACACTAACACAACATTAAAATGTATATCTATCTGTATGTCTGTCTGTCTGTCTGTCTGATTTTTACCTATGATATTACAAAGGTTTAATGTGATTGTTTTGTTATGGAATTGCAATTCACCTTTCATCTGAAGCCCCTGGCGCGCAATTGGTAGTATACTAGTGAGCCGTGATTGGTTAATTGTGACCTAAGACCTGGCAACTGTGATGTCAGTTTTAGTTGACAACAAGTGGCGAAATGGCCGCCCCCTGAGATGGATTTTGCCTGTTTAATTCATATTCCACAAACTTTAATCAGAATACTGTGTTTCGACTAGTTGGGCGGCAAAGAAAATTTGGGGGTTGACTTCCCCTTTAAGTATTTGTGAGCCCTCCAAGTAATACATAAACAGAAAGTTATACACACAATAATTGCCAAAGTAATTGCGGGTTCTTTTTTAATCGCTGCGTGCAACAAATTCAAATTAAAGCTGATTCAAGAGACTGAATGCAGTGATTGCCTGCAGAGAACGTTCAAACACGTCTATGCTATTAATGGAACAACATGATTTTCTTTTATCACAGATCGAAGCATCAGGTACTCAATGTTCTTTGTCGTTCTGCAGAACTTTCTGGAATAAGATCTCATGCAATAGCTGGGATGTAAGGAGGTTCAGTATTCCCCTAAAAATAAACGCTGCCTTGCTTATTTCTCATAAAAGAGTTGCTGACATTATTTTCTCACCAGAGTATAATAGTCATATAATTAAAATAATATAATACATTTTGTAGTAAATGCCAAAGCATGCTTCTCTGGAGGTCAGGAAGATTTTAATTAGTTGCAAATTAAAAACAAATGAACTCACATCACCTCTGCACATTCATCGTAAGTAGCTGGGGCACATTTTCAAAACCCCGATTACGATACAATCGAACTGTCAAAGTTGAACACTCCCAAAGTTGTATAATTTAGAGTTCAACCTTGGAAAATGTGCCTCAAAAGTCAAACCAATATTCCTTCAGACAATCAATTGAGGCTTTATCGACAGTAAATTATGTCCTTTTCTTTTTTTTTTTTCTTTTTTTTTAAATCCACATGTTTTTCTTGATGGTTCATTCCCACAATTTAAAGTACCCCCACCAAGGACATGATGTTCTCAAATCACCTGTATTTCAACGATCATCCCGGACTTTGTTATTTCAAACATGAACTGGTCACATCTGGGACATTCACCTTGCATTGTGATGCAGCTCGTGCCAGCTGTGCAGCCAACTTTCTCAGGGTTGTTGATTCCTTGAGCGGATGGAAGCGCAAATGCGCCTGCTGCCCGTCACGCATCAAACATGTCACCAGGGACTCATTAGCTAAACAAATGTGTGCCATCACCTCGCTGTCAGACGACGAGAGTGCCAGCCTCACTGAACAAGAGGAATTATAAACAGACCAGCAGGTCCCTACAAACAGCCCTTTTTTACATAGATAGTATAAGGTGGTCAGATGATCCCTCTGCAGTTCTCTTCAAAAAGGTGTACCATAAGCAAATGAAAATATTTGACTGATTAACCAAGGTTGAACTTCTTGGATGCAATTACCCAGTTGTGGCCTCAGGTGTTAGAAAGATAAACCTCTACTCTACAGACAAAAAAAAAAACAGCTAGGGCACAAATTGAAACGCACGGGGAAAAAAACTGCACAGAGGAAATTAGGTTTGGGATTCTGGTCATGGTAACATTTAGAGGTCAGTGTTAGGATTAAAGATAGAATGACAATTTTGGGGGTTTGAATGAGCCCTGATCGGTTTGAGTTTGGGTTAGTGGTTAGGATTGCAGCTTCAGACAGGCTTTGGTGTTCAGGGGTTTGCAAAAAATAAAATAAATAAATAAATTCAAAAGCTTAAATACTATAAATGACATCAGAAATAGTGTGAAATGACATCTAAGTCCAAGATCCATTACAAGCAATCCAAAGGATGAAATAGAAAGCAAACGTTTCATTAAAAACAATTCAGTGTTTGTCGTGAGAACATTTGAACTTGTTGACGAAAGCACATTAAAGTATAACGTCAGAGCAAAATGTAGTAATAATTAATAAAGTGCACAGAGTTCCCAAACTGCACTTAGTCAAGTCACACATGCATGGAATCATCAGCAGTTCTTTTCCCTGTTGCCTCTCATTGAACCGGACGAGGTGCTCCATCACTGATGATAAGAATGCAGGCTGAGGACCAAGCAGATGCTGTGGTGAGAGGTATAGATTGCTTCTGGTAAAGTTTGCAAAGACTAATCCGTGGCAGTGGAATTCGTGCGGCTGCCGCTGCGTTTGTCACGCCAGTGGTCATGCCATTTCGGCTGGCCAAGATGAATGGCGTCACATATATCACAGTGGAGTATCTCCCACCATTAAAACCTTAATGTGAGCTGACTTTCATTTTTAATCCTGCCAAGTCACTTGAAGTGAATGAGGCCTTTCCTTGCTGGGTTTGTAAGGCAGCTTTTCACAGAACTACCGTATTTTCCGGACTATAAGGCACATCAGACTATAGGCGCACCTTCAATAAATGGCCCATTTTAAAACTTTGTCCATATATAAGGCGCACCAGACTATAAGGTGCACCATTAATGCATTAATTTTCTGAGACAGTCCTGTATAGGGCCGACCATTCGCACCGACATTCCACAAACCATTACCATTGTGAATGAACTTGTAAATATGTAACTATATCCTTTACTATATCCTTTACAGATAGGTTGATGTTGCAAATGAGAATCTGCACTACCAGAAAAGTTAAAGATTAAAATAATAACAAATTAACAATTTTATGAAAGTTGAATGATTTTTTTATTAGATGTATTAAGTTTGTTTTATTGTTGTTATTGTTGTATGAATAAGAAGGGTGATATTGGTGTTTGTGACTGCAGTAAACAGGCCAGGTTGCATCATGTCAGATTTTTAATCCAAATCAAATCATTCTCCATTTTATCTTTTTTACTTCAACTTCAGACGCAACAAATTACTTTATAATCACAAAATAATGATCCATAGTCTTTTTGATTCATGATTCATAGTCTTCAGCGGGCCAATTATGATTGATTTTATGACACAATGCTTCGGGCCACTTTAAATTTGGAATATGGTCCATATATAAGGCGCACTGGACTATAAGGTGCACTGTTGGCTTTTGAGAAGATTTGAGGTTTTTAGGTGCGCCTTATAGTCCGGAATATACGGTACATGTAGTCTAGGCCGAACACATTTACATTTTAGAGAAAGCCAGTTTAAACCGTGCCTACATAAGGATGGGAATAGAAAATCAGGACTGGTTCTCAGTCATTGGATTCCTGGGAATGTTTTGCTTGCCTGACAATTCCATTCATCAGTTCCTCTAATTTCACAAAGTATCAATGATAAGGTCATATGCAATAAGTGTATTTTGGTTGTGAAGTTTTCCAAGATGGTGCTACCATACAGAATTCTATGATTTGTGTGGTATAATGTTAGCTCTGTAGCTAATGTAGCATTGCAATACCAGTTATTTTTTATTATCTTCTTTGAGAAACAATTGCCAATAATTACATTGAATTCTAAGGAAAATACTATACCAGGAGTCTGTTTGCTATGGGGATATGAAATGATCTTTACCAGGTAATGAAATTTGTGATGATCTGGCACAGCACTATGCTGCAACATCTTTTGTATTATTAAGTATTGGTTACTTTTATATCCCACCTATTAGAACGATTCCCATTATGTTTTCTGTGAATTGGACCTTTTATTTTAATCAAAAACATTAAAATAAAAGAATTCAATCACCAATTCTCAGATGCCTCTGAAAGAAAGGTGTTTAGGTGTGGGATATATTGAGTTCCCTCCCTGATCTATTTGGAAACCCGTCGGCAGATAATCGTAAAAGTTAAACCTGTCAATAGGAGGGACAATTTCTCTGGCAGTGAGTCACACAACATTGCAAAATCTATTGTAATATTATTGTATTATTTTATGAATATATTTTTTTCAATCAATTATATTTGCATTTTCCGAATATTCTTTCTGATCTATTTTATTTGTTGTATTTTTCTAGTTTTGTCTAATTTTTTTAAGATCAAATATTTTATAATTTTACAAAATAATCTAATACCTATCTGATATGTGTTCCCATTTGTGTAATATTTGCCATATTTTTTTTATCTAGTATAAATGTTATCTATTACCGAACATTTTGATTGTATTTATTGTTTTCCTTTAGGCCCCTCGGTGAGTCACTCACATTTTTCTTTTATCATTAATATGATAATTTTGCTCACTGCTATCAATATGATCTCTCATTGTAGCCTCACTTACGTTTTAAGATAACATTAGAGATACTCCTCATGAACATAATTTTATCTACACAATATTTCTCTTATTTCTTAACATGTTAGGAAAGACCAGAAAGAATGATGACATCCTCCACATATGGAGCATTTCTTCAAAAGACAATTCAAGGATTCCCTGTGAAGCATCAATGTGAGCACACATGCATACAGTCAGGCTGATTTATGTCCCCCTTTATCTCTCCACATTTATATGCTTTACACATGTGTTGTATCAGGCTCTAGTCCTTGGATGTAATGTGTGTGTATTAGCAGGCATGATAAAAATCTGGACTGAGTGCTTACACTGTGTACCGGCGGGATGAATGACTGCTGCTGTTTGTCATGTGGGCGACTTCTAGAAGGAGCAAAAAAAAACGCATCTGCCAATTTAGCGCAAGTGCGATATGCACAGCCCCATATGGCATCATTGTTTTCCCTCCTCTGGCTCGTTCCAATATGAACGGAGGTGTGAACAGGTGTGTGCGAGGATGCGTGTTCACTCGAAATGTCAGCGGCATTGTGTGCTTTGAAAGAAAGCAGATGTGTGGCTTTCTCCTGCATTTTATTCTCATGCCAATGTTGCTTGTGTAAATCTAATTTTTGTACAGGCAACCCTTATATGGGAGATCAATAAAACATAAGTACCAAGTGGACACCATTATGCCAAAGGAATTAAAAAAGTAAAAAGTCATGATATATTGAGGGGAAAAATGTTGCAATGTTAAGGCAATAAGATGGTATTTTATTCAAGAAAAATAAGTCTTAATCTTTACAGAGCAGAGTTAAAGGCACAAGCAGAGGCTAAGTGCAAGGCTTTCCAGCCTGGCCGCACCTCCGACAGTGCAAGTGGGGCAGCTGCAAGTTGGTCAGCTGTGGGCCACCCTCTATTGATGATGTGCTGCGCCATTAATTTCGGAGCATCCTATGGTGGTAGAGCAACGGGATCCCCTTGCAGCTACCCCGAGGATCCATCTCATTTCCCTTATAGTTCCTCATTATTTGTAGCCAGAAGCTTGCCTGCTGCCCCCATCTTGCTTGCCAACTTTGGACATGCCCACCTGTGTGAGTTTCCACAAAGCCCTGGCCTTTCTATTTGTTTGCCAGGCCAGAGAAATTGTCCCTCCTATTGACAGATTTAACTTTTACGATTATCTGCCGACGGTTTTCCAAATAGATCAGGGAGGGAACTCAATATATCCCACACCTAAACACCTTTCTTTCAGAGGCATCTGAGAATTGGTGATTAAATTCTTTTATTTTAATGTTTTTGATTGGATTGATGAAATCATTTTACACATTGGTGATTGAATTATTTTATTTTAATGTTTTTGATTGAATTGATGAAATAATTTTTAACATTGGAAATAATAATCTAAAATCTTCAATTGGTTACATAACTGTACAGCCAATGTTTTGTGTAACTTTAATA